>NW_026058375.1:0-37907 GCF_023721935.1 Panthera uncia
TTGTTTTGTTGGCTTTTAATTAGAATCTGCCTCAAATTCTCTTTAGCGTTAGACAAAGCATAAATTGAAAGCAAATACGTAACAGAAGGGAGTTTCCTGTAGGATAAGTAAGTACGTTTTATGTTCTGATGGTGAATTGTTATCAAATAAATAACAATGATGACAAAAGTAATATGAAAAACTACTCTCCTTGACTCTCCTAAAAAGGAGGAAAAATGAGAAAAATCAGAGAAGCCACTTTTGGGAGATGAGGAATAAAATGAAAGATAGTCCTCTGGCCTCATGGCTTGGCTGGTTTTCCCCGAGAATAACCAAAGAATCATCTGATCCAACACCAAACCCCAGCCTTCTTTTAGGTCGTATCTGCTTTTAGGCAAACTAAAACTTAAAAAAAATTTTTTTTAATGTTTATTTATTTTTGAGAGAGAGACAGAGGTGAGCAGAAGAGGGGGAGAGAGAGAGGGAGACATGGAATCTGAAGCAGGATCCAGGGTCTGAGCTATCAGCATAGAGCCCAATGCAGGGCTCAAACCCACAAACTGCAAGATCATGACCTGAGCCAAAGTTGGACACTTAATCAATTGAGACACCCAGACACCCCGGCAGACTACAACTTTTTTAATGATAACAATTCTCTCTGTCTCTGTCTCTTGGCCCTAATAGAAGTAAAAGCTCAAAGTACTAGATGAGAAGAAAAAAAATGAGCATCTGTTATCCGTAATAGTAAGTCACCTACCATACGTGGGGGCACTCACTGCTACATGTGCTTGGCATGCGCTGACTTAACATCCACAACTCTGAGAGGGAGGGCCTATTTTCCCGTCCTCTGAACCATAGTCTCCAGTACAGAGAGAGTGGTTTGCCCGGAGTCACGGAGCTTCGGGAGGCAGAGGCAGAAATTCCAATTGAAGCGACAGGACTCGAGGGTCCGTGCTTCTAACCAGTAAGGTACCGTGCACGTGCACATGACACAGAGTTTTCTACTGTAGTTCTCATAACCTACTTTCATAAGTCATAGAAAGGTATCAGCGATATTTCATTGATGAGGAGACTGAGGACCACAAGAGGCTGTGACTTAACAGGGAGACAGATGATGATAAACAGAAGTACTGAATGCCAGGAGCTCAGCTCTCAGACTTGCATGAGTCTCATTTCTGTGCCTTATAGTTCTGTCAGGGTCATTCAGCACCATCCCAAAGGACCAAAAGGCAATGAATTTGACTACATAAAAAAGTGGAAACTTCACTCCTGTGTTTAACCTAGCAATGAAATATTTCTTAATTATTTCTACTTTAAATGGCATAATTCATACAAATTGGTAGAGCACAGAATTCGTACCACTCCAAACACGGTGTTTAACAACAATGGCTTAAAAAAAAAATACAAACAGCCCCCCCCCCCTTTTTTTTTTCATAAATTCTTCTGGATTAAATATTTGTTCACTTAAAACCTGAGTGCACCTGTCTGGAAGACACCCCAGGTGTTGTTGTACATGTAGATAAGAATTCAAGGTAAAGATTTCTGTCCTAAAAGATACACATCAGGAAGACAAGAGTACTTTCAGCTGAGTGGACCACGGGATGGAAGGGTGTGTACGAGGCAGGAGTGCCGGAGAAGGACCTCTCAGAACAGGCAAGGGAGCCCTGGCATTTCAGGGAAGGAGGGGGTGAAGGATAGGCTTCCCGCATATTTCAACAAAAGATTATAACTTGCCATCTTTATTAGTATATAACCAAAAAATTTGAAAAAATGACCTCAGCGATATTTGGCCTTTAAGAAAGATTTTAATCAAACAAAATTAAATTTGTTTAAAACATCACAGGATGAGGTCTAGAAAGAGGCTTCTGTCGCTGTCGAAAGTTAATGCCTATGGATCGGCTATTGCTAAAGTTGCTTAAAATGGGCTAATTATTCTCCCACACACCCCCCCCTTCTCTGTCCTGGCACAAGGAAATTTTAAGCCATCTACAATCCCTCCATTAAATAAAAAATAAACAAACAAACCTCCATTGTAAGAGGCGCCATTGGTGTCTGCCTCCTTGTCTTCCCATCACAAAAGCAGAGGAGTGCTAAAGAACAGACTCGCTGGTCAGTATTTCATGAATTTAAAAAAGTGTAGCATTGCTGCCTGGCCAGACACAGCGAAAAACAAAAACCTCAGTCATTTGTTTAAACAAACTCACAAAAACAAAACCACTTCCTCAACGTACTCTGTGAATTCTAAAAAGGATCGCACGTTTAATATAATTTTTTTAAACTTTAACTTTCACAAATTAAAAGCAGGATGATAAGACCAGACAAATGGACATCGCCCCTCTACCCTGCTTATCTATTTCTGGTTTCATTCAGCTGCCAAAACCACCGACAGCACTTCCTCTCATCCCAACAGGAAAATTTCATGGCTCCTGAAGGTCTGAGTCAGAGCAGAAAGCTCATGAATATTCTGATTTTCTGGAGCTGATGCAAGGAAATCACTATAATTGATGACCAGACACAGAGTTACCTACCAAATGTCTGGTCCCTAGAACTACTCCTCTGAAATAATTTATCAAGTTGGATTTCCATTTTCAAAGTTATTAACAATAACAAGAGTCTGTTTCTGATTTTTAACATGAGGTTTTATCATTCGAGCCCTTCTTCTTTTCAATAAAATCTCTCTATACACTGGGATCTCCATTAATAAACTCCTTTCGGTTTGCCGCATTTTAATGAAGGTGAACAGAAAGTAAACCGAAAAGAACCTTAACTTCCTACACGAAATGGGAAGAAATGAGTGTGCCGAAGATTTACACGAGGCTCCGTACGCAACGGGTGCCAGGAAATTAACAGGGCACGTGCGTCCGTGTGGTGGCGGCGGCGGGGGACAGTGGCACCAACACCTCCCCGCGGACCGCACGAGCTCCCCAGGCGGTTCTGCTGCGGTCCGGGATCGGACTGGAGCACGTAACTGGACGTTAGCTCGGAACAATGAGACCCTGGTTCAATTTGAGAACGCACGCCCTCCTTCCATATTAATTTTTCTCTTTTGGAAACCTACTTCCATCTTTTATTTTCCTTTTACGGTGTGCACTGCTCACAAGCACATGAGGAACGAACGTGGAGGGACCCATCCAAGTTATTTACTCCGCGAGCCTCCTCCCGCGGCAAAGCGGCAACAATGCCGCGGAAGTCGGAGGGTGAACCACCCTCTTCCCATAACTTTAGGACAGCCGGTTTTCCATCAAAATTCAATTATCGCTAAGGAGAAACCAGGGTTTGTAGTGAAACGGTTTAAAACGGTTTACTTCTTTGCCATAAAATGGATGATCGACCTTCGGGAAACCCAGACCGCCCCCGTCCCGAGGGAGGCAGCGTGGCTCTGGCACCGTGGGATCGACCCCTCGAGACGGAAACCACGTTCCCATAAAGAAACTTGAGCCACCAAAGGGATTAGATGACATGATCGGAAATACATGAGAAATACTTTCTGCATTTTCCGCTATCGGGATTAAGGAATTAGAGGGGGGGAGGGGGCGGGAAATCAGGACGCTTCTGTCTTCCCAAACCCGAATGCCACACCCGGCCGCTCCCAGTTCCATCCACTCTCGCACATGGTGTCCGGAGACCACGTGAGGCGGCGGCGGGCGTGGCCAGAGCGTGGTCACGTGGCCGGCCAGTCCTCCCGCGCGGGCACGCGCCTGCTGAGCCCCGCCTCCCGCCAGCCAGGGCAGAAGCGGGCGGCCACGAGGGGTCTGCGGCGCTGCAGTGGCGGCGGCGCTCCGGGATCCGGTCCGCCCGAGCACGTGCACTAACTTTAACGGATGCGCTGGAACTTTTTCCAGCGCTGGGCTTGCGGTCTAGAAATAACACTCAAATAAATGTTCCCTGTCCCCCTCCGCTCAGCCGCCAACTTTAGGACATTCACCAAGGCACTGCAAACACGAAAAGAACCTCAGTACTCGGTAGCATGAATTCTGTGCGGCCACACCTTTAAAAGCCGTACGTATTTTTCATCCAACCTAACTCAGAACCGTCAATTCTACCATCAAAATTCCTGCTTGGTCCGGCAAATGTGAGTCCCCTGGCCGTATCTAATGAGCAGCTACCCAAGGTCTGGGGTGTGTGAGGTTCTTTTTTCTTTTCCTAATGGAACGGTTCTATTTCAAGCTCCTAAAATTTAATCCGCAAGGAGTTAACAAACATCAGTGAGGGAAAAATGAGGGCCACAGGAATTTAATGTACCGAGTGTGATCTTGCCAGAGTGTGATGATAAAATTACAAACTGGGATGGACTGCAGGATATTTAAAAATGTAGCCATTCACAGTCCTTTCAATTAGATGCGCAAGCTTTTGATAAAATATTGTAGTTGCATATACATACTGTTTCATCCTTTTAAGGTAGAAGTAAAAATATTTTTAAAAATCACATTGGAAGGATCACAATCAGAGAATAAAATAGACCAATAAAAAAAAAAAAAACCTCTAAGAGTAAAGAGTAATTTTAATCTTTTCAGGATAAAGAATTCAAAATAATGATTTCTTCACACGCATTGGATTTTGGGCTGCTGAAATTTAATTAAATGGAGGGAGGGGCTCCTCTAAATTGTTTGCCATGTGAGTAATAGTGTATATTCTAAAAGAAGGAAACCGTATCTTGAGCACTCCTTTCAATTATAGCCTAAAATGCTCAGAGATAACATTTCATAGTATTAATTAAAGTTCTTATGGTGGCGTAAGCCTTCCTAACCCATCCAAAACATTCAGGGCTGTGCTCCAGAGACAGTCTTGCAACTGTGTCCTCTCAGTCCTCAAAAGCAAGAGACACTTGCAGCCAGGACTAAGATACTAAGAGGACTTTTTTGGAGGGCGGCTGAGATCTCCTCCCCTCTACTTCACCTCCTCTGAAGGGAAATGATGGCAACTACATCTCAAATAACATTCCTATTTGAGACTTCTCAGGCTTCTGCATATTTTTCTGCTGCATGTCATTCATAATTGTCCTCCCAGAAAAAGTGGAGCTGCCACTGCTATTTAAAAAGTTTTATGTCCCTCATTTTAAAAATACATAGAGTCCTCAGAGTAGAATTCCAATTACTAAGTGTAGAAAACAGAAATAGAAAAATCCACCATTTGGCAAACACCACAGTAATGGGTGTTAAAACTGGGAAGTGAAAGAATAATGAGGAACGGTATGAAGAGGCTAGTCTCAAGTATCTACCTCTGAAGGATGCTTCCTAATTACAAAGGTCAAGATTAACAACGGGTGCACTGGCAGAGACCATCTTAACCAAGTGATCAAAATTAACATCATCAGAAATGAAACCTATGGGCATGATGTGTCTCCAGACAGGATGCACTGGGAAGGGCACAGTGGCACTTCTGTGGTCATCTTGCTAACACTGTATGTTCTTGCTGTCACCTGACTTTCATCACAAGCAAACACCCAGAGAAGGACATTCTGCAAAATAACTGGTCTGTGCTCTTCCAAAGTGTGGAGGTGGCAAGCTACCAAGGAAGACTGAAGAAAACAACCTGGGTTTGAGGAAACAGAACAGACGCGACCACAAATGTGAGGCGGGATCCTCTACTGGATAGAAGACCAGACAGGGGAAAACTGGTGGGATCTGAATCCAGTCTGGAGCTTCGTAGTACCACGTCATGGTGATATGATGGTTTTGATAAGCCTCAATTGGTTATGTAAGGTGCTGACGTTTGGGGAAGTTGGTTGAAGGGTGTTCAGAAACTTGTACTTTCTGTAACTATTTTTTTTTTTGTAAGTCTGAAATTATTTCAAATTTAAATGTTCAAAAGTAAATGTTCCTAAAAAGTTCATCAAGGAAAAGAAAACAACTACAGCATAGTCAATCAACTGAATGGACAGAGAAACTCTTGAGCTATAAGGATACATGCCAATCAACCATTGGGAACTCCAAAATCTCGCTTTGAATGAGACTTAACTTTGTGTGCTTCCCACTTGGACCAGAGTTGCTAACACCCTGCCATCCCAGACAAAGGCCCCGAAAGTGTTTTGCAAATAAGATAAACCCCTAATTTGGAGATGAGGCAAATGCCTACTTTTTATAGATGATTCCGAGAGCAGTATTGTTGCTACCAGCTAAGGAGGCCGGTAGAGAACTGGGTGTACATGTTGAGGACCGTAGCCTTTCTGACATATTGCCTAACAGTTCATTTATCTTTGGAGTATCCTCCAGTGGGGTGGGAGTAGGAAGTAAGATGGTTGAGGAATGCAAAAAGCAGCAACAAAATGGACACCAGTAAACTGCATACGACTTCTTCTAGATCCTTCTCACAACTCGGTCTTTTTGCTTTAAAGGTACTGAGAAATGTATTTTTTTCTGAACTGGACATATACTCTGTCATCTGCTATAGACGATATGGGCTTCTGCTTTCTTTGTGTTATGCAGAAAAGAGATCAGATTCCTTCAGCAGCAGAATCTTCACTCCATTGGCAGCAATTTCCCAGCCCTGCAAGCCCTACAGTTTCCTGATCCACCACTATGTGGTAGCGAAGGCAATAAAAAGAGTCTGTCGGGGCTGCACTAAAATCTCATCTGAAAAGCTTGATCTACTTTTTTTTTTTTTTTTCTCTTCCAGATACTGGTCTCAAACGAAAGGATCCTCATCGGGGAATAATAGAAAATTGAGGCCAGAAATGAATGCGCGACAGCAACCATTTTTGCTCTGGTGTTCCCAGCATCACAGGGTGTGCCATAGGAGATGAGAAATTTGCTGTCAACCCTTGCGGCTACCTGTCCACTCAGAAGCAATAATCCCGAAAGGCAAGGGAGTGAAGTGCCACTGGATTAAGCCCTTGCTTTCACACCAAGAATGCGCTGACTGGATCCGTACAAACTCCTTTCTATGGACAGGAGATCTAGGCTCCAAGACCGGCCTGACTTAACCGAGGGGGCCCTCGGGTGGCAGTTGGCTTCGCTCTAAGATCTCGGCTCTGTTATACCTCATTGCCTCCCAAAGGGAAATCAAGTTCGCCTACAAAGCCTTCAGCAATGAGAGGTGTCCAGTGGAATGGAGGCTGGAAAGGTGGTAGCCCCTAGAAGGAGGGCCTGCTGGAGAGACCCTTAATAGGACAACGGAAAGGTGCAGGAACATTGGAAGTGGAACGCATAGAGGAGTCTTGCCTGGCAGGGTTGGCGTGGGCCTAGGACGAAGACCAGGAGTGGGAGATGACAGCAGGGGAGGGAGAACCCATACCAGGCGGGAGTGGAAAAGCCCCTTCAGGCATAGCTATCTGAAAGTGAAATACAAGGGGACCCTTGTAAAATACTATGTCATGAAACTAGGTGCTGAGGGCTGGTCCGGGATACAGAAGGGGGGATTGCATGCCTTTTGAAAATGTTTTTTGACCACTACAATTGCTCCCATGTGGATAAATGTGTTCCATTAATTTTAATTATTCCAGCACCTGTCATATTACTAGAGAAACAGAGACATGGATGCAGAGAGAGAAGTAAAAGAAAAAAAAAACAAAACAAACACGATCATGTGAAGGGAAAACACTTCTCACAGATGGATACCACACCCTTCCGGAACGCAACTATCCAGCAAAAACATGTTTGTGGGGGTCCACAGCCAAGGACCAGAAAGAAGCTAGATCTTACAGCCTACTTACTGTTACACATAATTCTCTCTCTCTCTCTCTCTCTTTAGGATTTGTTTTATTTTTAGAGAGAGTGAGCAGGGGAGAGGGGCAGAGGGAGAGAGAGAGAATCTTAAGCAGGCTCCATGCTCAGCACGGAGCCCGATGTGGGGCTCAATCCCAGGACCCTGGGATCACGACCTGAGCCAAAATCAAGAATCAGGTGGTCAACTGATTGAGCCACCCAGGCGCCCCGTCTTATATATAATTCTAGCAAGCTTAGAAATCTGTTTTCAGAGTACCCACAGCAAAGAGGAAGCAGCAAATAATGACCTACAGAGAGGCTGATGGAGCTTCCTTGTCGTACTGCAGTAAGTCTGTTAAACAGAGATGGGGACATAAAAATGATAAAGCCAAACCATAAGAACACAATAAACACAAGAAATCTTCAGTATACGGCAAACTGCCTCCCACTACGCCTTAAGGCTATCACCATATTATGCATAATACAACAATATATGTTCACTGATGTCCCCAAGTTGGCCAGAAATGATTAAATTATATTCACTAGAGTAAGAAGGAAAGAAGTACATAGTTTATGTTGGAAAGATTTCCCGCATGATAGCGTACGAAAGCTGGTGTGGTAGTCTCGGCTATCCCTATGGCTTTGATGGTACTTCCCTGTCTCTTCATGCTTTCATTGGACAGACTGTTGATTGAGCACATTGGAGAAATGGCTCTGAGAGGCAAGGTTCCTGCTGTCAATGGAGTTCACAGTCTCACTTGCTCAGGACCCATAGGTCTACCTGGAGAGCCTGCACCAGTGTTTGGACTTTTGTGGTCAGTGCTAGGAACTGGGTCTGAAAGAAGTTTTAACCTGGTTTTGGATCTGAGCAAACGAAATTGGCCCGAGGCTTTGATCAAACAGTTAGGAATCAGGGAGTAGTCAACACCTGAAGAATCAGTACCCATGACCAAGGCATGCGACTTTGCCTGCACAAAAATGTAACAATATGAAAGGACCGCGGAACTACACTTCCTGAATTTGCCGACTCTTTCTCCTTGTTGAGGAAATTAATTCTGACACTCATACATTCTTATATTTAGGCTATAACATCCTATAGCTGAATCACTTTATGGTTAATCAACGCATGTAAGAATGGGATGTGTATATTCATTTAAGGAAAAACCTTAGAGATCTTGATATTGTTTGAAAAATCTACCTGATTACAAAAGCCACAACTTCATCAGAAAACCCAGACACAATAAAATGACTTTTCATTTTCTTATTGTTTTAGGAACCCACAAATTTCTTTCCCCTCTTGAGGGCAAACCTTAAAAACTGGAAATCTTTGTTTTCATGAGCTCTTTCTTGGGAGAAAACATGTAACCAAAAATTTGCTCTTCTGGGTGCAAAGCCTACAGACGGAGTACAGCAAAGGAAAGCATATATTTAAACATTTTTTTAAATGTGTTTATTTATTTTTGAGACAGAGAGAGACAGAGCATGAGCAGGGGAGGGGCAGAGAGAAAGGGGGACACAGAATCCAAAGCAGGCTCCAGGCTCTGAGCTGTCAGCACAGAGCCCAACACGGGGCTCGAACCCACAGACTGTGAGATCATGACCTGAGCCGAAGTCGGACGCTCAACCGACTGAGCCACCCAGGCGCCCCAGGAAAGCATACATTTTAAAATTGGGCATGTCTTGGTTCAAATCCAGTCTCTTCTACCTACCAGGTGTGTGTGACAATGGACAACTGATTTTTTCCAGGCCTCTACTTGCTTAACAGTAAAACAATGTCAGGAGAATCCACCCCACTGGCTATTGTAAAAACTAAATGAAATGTGCCTGAGCAGTTGTAGAGTAAGCTCTCAGTACATCGCTCGTTACAATGCAGGTGAATGCACTAAATTTTCACACAGCCTCCATATCCCTGCACTTTGCAGACTGGAATGATAGCACAGGGTAGCTCACACTGGAGGTGCTTCTAGGTTGGACATGAGCGGCTGCTTTTTCCTTGGAAGAGAGGCTCACCTTCCCCTAAGGCTGGGCTTCCTAGTAAGCTTGAGGTTACCAAGGAACAACAACAAAATAAAAGGGCAGAAGGAAGGCAGGAGTCTGCCCTTGAGAGGGGCTTGCTTGCCATTTTTTCCTTAAGAAACGGGTGAGCCACTCCATGGCGTGTTCAAACACCTTCTAGCATAGCTGGTCCCAGATGTCAGATGGGGTTTGGAAAGAGGAAGTTTCAACATCGAGTGCTTTGGCAGACACTCACGAGTTATTCAAAATAAGCTCTACGATGCTGATGGGTTAAGATGGAGTGAGAGATTTCTCCATGGCAGGCCCAGACCTAAGTGCTGCACTGGTTTGCTGCGCTGGTGTGTGGGGAACCGAGGGCCCTCTGAGGGCCTCGCCCATGTTTATCAGCATCCTGAAAGGCAGTCTCTGCCTCTGAACCCCACCATGCTCTGAGCCTTTATATCTCCATTCAATGGCTGAGATCGTCCTTGCGTACTTGGGTGGATTGATGTTATTTCTAAAGCATGCAATTCATTTCAAGAGGGGAGAGGAAGGATTAAGTTGGAAATATTTTTGTATTGAGAAGAAAAATTAAATGTAAGTGGAAATGTTTTCATGAAAATGTTTTTATATTTCAACATTTCCCCGAAGCACTCTGATCTCAATATAACACAGGACTGTGCTAGATTAGAAGGAATGAAGACAAAATGAATTTAAATAAAATTGAAACTGACCAGCCAGGCTTTATTCTCCCAACCTGATGAAAACAACAAAGCAGGGGGAACAAAAACCCCACAGATGAACCAAAAGAAGAAATGAAAATAAACTCCAATAAAATTTTAAACCTGAATGAGAGTTTCAATTTGGTTTCAAAATTTCTAAAATCTACCTTATTTTCACAAAAGCTTTTGAATGTCCATGCATCAACAGCCACTTGATAGAACCCCAAAGACCTTGACTGCTTTCTCTCAGCCAAGAAACCCACTGGTATTCAGTTATAGAATATGACTTGCTTGTTTTATAGTTCCTAGGTTATTAGGAGTATTTAGGTCATTAAGGCTCACAGCCCAGAAAATGTGTGCAATTAGGCAGCTGGTCTAACTGATTGTGTCGCATTTTTAAAAATGTGCATGCCCCCTTTATTTGCCGTAAATATGACGGGAAAAATGAAATGTACAGGTCTTAGTTACCCTTAATCAAAATAAATACATACTTCAGGAGGAAAGAGTTTCGTCAGTTAATCTTCTGTCTGGATCTGTAGCGTCTAGTGGTCACAAGCCACAAGCCACAAGCGGCTATTCAAATATTTAAACTAATTAAAAATTAAATAAAATCTGAAATTCATCTCTCGGTCCCACTAGCCACATTTGGGGTGCTCTATTGCCACACGTGGCTAAGCAGCGACCTTACCGGACAGGTAAGATCTAAAACATCTGAATCATCACATAAAATTCTACAGGACAGCTCTGGTCTAGATGAACAGAGGTGTGAGCTTTGGGTATTTACATTTATTTTCAACGACATACACAACATGGTTTACCTGAATTTGGGGTGGCTTCTTTAAACCCTTGTCCACTGGCACATAACCACTTTCCCTAAGCCACTTCAACGCACAAGCCAAGGAAAACCCAACATATAGTCTCTCTTCTGAATCATCTCCAGCTTAGTTTCAATTATAAAACTGCTCTCTTCCCAAATAACAGAACCTCTCACTCAAAAAATGAACAGCCTACTGCCTATAGAGAAAGGAGGTATTTGCAGGCAAATGGACAAATCATTATTTTTAGTTGGAAAGACCTTCCCAAGATACATTTAAATATTAACGCACATAGCAGGTGTTAAATATTAAAACACACAGCAGGCTTCCCCCTATATGGCCATCATCATACTTCTATTTATTTAACGTCTACATTCCCTGTCCAAGTGTCAGCCCGAGCTGAGCAGAAAGCAAGTGTTCTGTTTGCTGTTGTACACCCATTACAAGCACAGTGCCTGGGACAAAACAGATGCTCAGATTTTTGTGGAATGATTGAATGAAACTTAAGAAGAATGGTATTTTGCTAAAGAACAGCAAACATCCTTTTAGAGCCTGGATCCAATTCTTTTATATTTGGACAGCAATCCACCCTTTATTTTCAGATGCAAACTTAAAATAACTCAGCAGACTGATTCATGCAAGCATGCGTGCTACGGTTCAATATTTTCCATACTCAGCAATGGCTCCTTCTAAAAGGCACAGCAAAAGGCATAGCACGAAGCAGTTCACATATGCGTTCTCATCTGCCCCTCACTCTGATACCTTCTATGCTGCGACGAGGAGGGAATCAAGGCTGAGGGAAATTAAGGGACCTGTCCAAGGTCACAAAGGTATAGACATCTAGTTGGAAAGCCTCCCCAGGTGACGAAAATGGATCATGCCCGTCATAATGCCTGCTTGTACAATTCCTGCTTGGGTCGGGAAATCTACAGTGGTCCCGGGGCACTCTTTCAAGGAAGGGAATGGCTCTGTATCTTTGCACCCCCAGAGTTTAGCAGAGCATCTGCCCTGTAGGCATCCGCAAATGTTTGCTGAAAAAAAGCTTAACAGTCCTAATGGTTCAAGGGTACCCATGCCTGGGGTCACAGGAAGGGGGGCAGAGCTGGGCACACCCCATCTCTCACCCATGGTGACAGTGGGGAATCACAGTGACCCTGCCCCCTATACGGCAGCTTCATGCTTTGGCCTCTGTGGCCATCCTGCATCAGGGGCCAGCTTGCTTCTGCAGGCCGACCAGCTGCACGGCATTGGAAGGAGCTGGCCGTACGTCAAATGTTATCATTTTTCTCACTGCTCTGAACTCCTACCCAATAACCCTGTTATTTTAAAAACACACTTGATTATGAATCAGTCGGGATCCATCAGGCCCCAGGTGTTGGTCACACAACTCAGGGGCTCAGATTTTCTTGTTTGGCCCCAATTCCCTCAAGGCGGAAGTTCTAGAAGTCTGACCTAGAAGCATTCATTTTCATAAAAAATCACTATTGATAAAGGAGCAAGTTCTGAAATTTACACACACAAAGAGCAATTTTTTAAAAGAGGTATTTACTGAGGGTTTGCCGGATGGGACACAAAAGAGCGGAAGTATAACAAAAGGTGCCTGTCCTGACAGAAGTAAGATAAATGAACATTAATGGGATTCGCTAATAAGTGATTGTGCATAATTCTCAGTTAATCTCTCACTGGTCCTGTAAAGTTGGTGAAATGTCTATCTATGGCTGATAAAAACAAAGAACAACAATGCTTATGAGAACTCACACTTACTAAGTGCCTACTAGGCGCGAACTCAGTGCCAAGCACAGTTAATCCTCATGGCTCCCCCACGGGAAAGGCATTATCACCCCCTTCTACAGATGAGGAAAGACAGGCTCAGAGGGTCAGTCATGTGTTGGAGGTGCCAGTGTGTCTGGCTCAACAGCCCAGAGCACCATTATATAATAGTGCCTCTCCCCGGGACTGGGAGACACCTGGAAAGTAAAAGGTGAACATGAGATGGACGAGGACACCACAAGAATGCATCCATGTCCCATTAAGTGGGGGAGAACATGACTCACAAGAAAAGAAGGTGAGGAACAAGTGCAGTGGGGGTAGCTTCATGAGGGACAGTGTGAAGTTGGTTCTAGAAGATGGAGCCATTTGGAACTGGGGAGGCCAGGGAAGTAAGTCCACGGGTGCTGTGGTCACAGGAGCACTGAGCACTCTGGCGGGTGGCAGACAGGCACTTGTCGGGGTTGGGGGCCTGGAGGCAAAGCCAGGCTAAAGGACAGAGGGCTCAAAGCCCAGTCATGTGGGAAAGAAAGGGGGAACCTGACACTGGGGTGGGGATTAAAGCAGGATTTCAGGAGATTCCCCAGGTGATTCAAAACGAGTCTCAAGTCACTGAGGAGCTGAACGACCAGGGCCCTTCTGCTTCCCCTGCTTATTTGAACGCGAGAAAGCCACTTGGCTCCCAGACCGGCCTGCCCTGGCATTCTCCAGCAGGGAAACATGCTTTGGTTATTCAGACGTGACTTACTGGCACGTAGAGGCTTGTTGGCATGGAAAAATGAACAGGCTGACCTGGCCAGAAAAGAGCAGGTGACGCAAAAACCCAGCAAAAGATGAGCTTGCTGGGCCACGCTGAAAAGCAGGAGGCTCACGTGAGGGGCCACAGAGGAAAGAACCAGGAGATGATTTACCGGAGGGGGTGGGGGAGCCAGGACCTTGGGGACCTCCGGGGCCAAGCAGAGAGGCAGGCGTACTTCTTAAGGTATTTCCTTTGGTCCTTACAGGATGGCACAGACACGCTATTCCCAGCTCGTGCAGGGGGACACTGAGGCTCACAGATGTGAAATTGCCCAGCTGAGCTAATGGGGGCTCGGAGCCAGAGCAGACATCCCCACGGCACCCGCGGCGGCTTTCTGCCTTCAATCAGTTGCTAAGTTGGTAGCTCACAAGGTGCTGTGATGATGCTGCCAGGAACGTCATGGCCCTGAGGCCGAACGCTGCCCAGCTCTGGCCCTCTCCCTCACCTGCCCTCACCCCTTGACTCACAGAAGCTCTTTCTGTCAAATCGTGAAGTGACAGTTGAACCCATTCTAACAAAAACACAAGGATATACATAAACTTGATCATCTTGGAAAAATACTCCTAGCAGGTCAAAGAGTACAAATGGATGACTGGAGGAGGAAAAGGAGAGAGGAGAGGGGGAGAGAGAGGGGGAAGGGGGAGAGAGAGGGGGGGGGGGGAGGGGGAGGGGGGAGAGAGAGGGGGAGAGAGGGCGAGAGAGAGAAATCCAAATCAGATGTGGTGGCTAATTTGAAATAGGACATGTTTCCTGGGGCTTAAGTAGGTCTGGAAGGTGCTCTTGCAAATCCTGGCCACCACGTACAATTCCTTACATTTATACTTGCAATGTATCTTTTCAACCCTTTTCCTTCCCTGGAAGCACCTCTAATGCCCAAGACTGAAAAAGTACACAGGCTGCAAGGCTGAGATGGGCCCCAGACTCCATTCTTCCCCCATGGCTGCAGCTCGAGAGTATGTTGCTACAATTCCTATAATCCAAAACCCAATGCTTTCTCTCTCTGTGGCTGTGATTCAGAACACGAAGGAGGCCTAACCTCCACTCAGCAAACCAGAACCTCAAAATCGTTTTTTTGTTGAACAAGGCTTATCAGAGAATATCCCAAACCAGCCACCTTCATAGATAACTTTTCCTTTCCTTTAAAAAGAAAAGCTAAATCAGACTGGATGTTATATGGAATAGCAGCTCCTAGAATGGGCATTTTTGAACCGAATGCCACATGCTGTATTTTGCCATTTTGACTGCGCTTCCTGCCTGGAGCCTGTGTAACATAACAGAGGAGCCTCAGACACTGGAGCTGCTCCAGGCCACGCAAACTCCGCTCCGCATCTTCCAGGCAGCCCTGTCGCAAATAATTCATGTCCACTACGCCCCTATCACACTGAATACAACCACATTGTGCAGCTGGAAATGGGAAACCTGATTCAGATCACAGAAGAAGGTACAAAAACAGTTCAACACAATGCTGTCCCTTTTTTGAGGGGTGGGGTGTACCTATCTCAAATCTACCCGTCAGTAAAGGATTCAAGACCCATCTTGGAAGAAAACGCAGAATTAAAAGAGCATTCCATGTGTCCAAAAGCAGCAGCAACAACAAAAAAACCCACCCAGTCCTTCCAGAGCAGCGCCTGCCTGGGCTGCAGCGTTCCTAACCAAAATCCATCTAGCCCTTGCATGCAATTTAAAAAGGAAGCAGGATCTCCGCAGAAAATGGTGCATGTTGACAAAGCATGACTTGTCCCACATGGGCAAGAATAAAAGGAAAACAAGACTGATCACAACCCAGCTTCCTTTACTCTCCGGACCAGAGGGTGGAAAAGAAAAAGGCCAGAATAAGGGCAGGGAGGCGATGGCAATGGAGCACAGGGGCCGGGAAGATGCTTCTGCCCTACGGGATTTTGGTAAACAGCAGCCTGTAATGGCCACTGTTAGAGAGAAGGGAAAACAGACATGGAGGGAAACGTGTTTACAACTGCAGCGGCGGCGGGCGGGAGGCAGAGGGAGGGGGGGGAGGGATTCCCCGACTCTGCGCTCAGCCCGCTCCGCTCCAGCGGGGCCCCAGGGCTGGGTAGTGCTTCGAAGCCCCCACCCCCCGCTTTATTGGGGGGGGCCCCCACAGCTTGTTTATGGGGAAGGTTACTCCTCCTCCGCTCTGGTGATCGCGTCCCTAATACTCCTGCTGCATCCTTGCGGGATGCCCGCTTGACTGACAGCTGCTCCAGCCAGTCGCTGCCTGGGCCCCGCAGAAAGGTGGACTTTCCCAACGAGCTGATTGGGCGGCGGGGAGGGCGGGCCCTCGTGATTGGCGTGCTACTCGGAGTAGAAAGTAGTAAACAACCTTGGTCCACCGCGACTGGGAGGGCGCAGGATGCCAGCTCGCTCGCCCTCGTCCCGGAGCTGGGGGGCAGCACCCGAGACAAAAGGAACCCGCAGCGGGGAGGCGATGAGGAGCTGCCCAGTAAAGCAAACGCGAGTGGGCGTCCTTTAGAGCCCCTGGGCGAGATCTGCTGACTTGCAGCTTCACATCATTTTTGTTCTGTGCAAAACCGTAAAGGTTTTGTTGCCACGATTCTTACTCCTCTTCTTCTTTGGGTTTAAAAACTCTCCAAAGGGAGTGAGAGCCAATGCAGTGGACCCTCCTTCCTGCCAGCTGCACCCCTCCTCCACCTTCAGTTTCTAGTTCTGGCTTTTCTGAAGTTGATTTCAATACCTGTACTAAAAACTGTTTCCTTACACGATACGCTGTTAATGGCACAGAGGTGAATCAGATGCCCTGTTAGACCGATTCATCCCAAGTTTCTCAAGCTGTGATCTCACTCGGAGGTGCCTGTGTTCCGCAGCATATATAAAAAGAAAACTTGAGACGATGGCATTAAGCTCACTTGCCAAGAAATAAACGGTTAACTCGCATTTTCCATAGAGGGTGTAGTTCACCCAGGATACTGCAGTCGAAGGTAATTCCGCCTCTGGTTTGACTTGAATCACAATCCATTCCTCATTCTGGCCTCCCGGTTTTCAGGACCCTAGCGAGAAAATGCGCAGCTTCCAGCATGGAGGCTCTGCTCTCGAGTGAGGCGGCTCCTGGGGCTGCCCCGGGAGGTGCATAATCACCTCAGAGGTCTACAGAACCTCCAAAGGAGAGATTCCAGAGAGGCCCCTCCCTGTGCTGATGGAGGGCAGGGGAGGCCAGAGAAGGGGACCAGGAAGCTGGACCCAGGAGGGATCTCCACTTCACTTGTTTCCCCACTGAATCTACACTGATGATAAGCTAGGCTCTCACTGGTGGCCAGATGGTCCAAGTTTAAAACAAAAAAAAAGGTACAAAAGACTCCCTGCAGGACAGAGCTTAGGGTAAACTGGCCACCTTGGGGGGGGGTCCTCTTCATCACCCCCAAAGCGCACACTCTCCACCAGGCTGTGGTGTCTGCCTGCTCCAACCAAGCCTCACTCCAAGCACTCCTAAGGAAACCTCTCAGCCCCTCCAGTCACCACACCCACCCGTAAAAAGCCTGCAGAATGGAGTTAGCCCCCTTTGGCCCTTCCAGCCTGGCCCCAGCGCCTAGGCATGCAGCCGCCTTCCTTTCAAGCACCCCTCCCTCCAGCCACTCTGTTCCTGTCACAGGTCCCTGAGCCAGCCACACACACCCTTCCCTCAGACTGTGCCTTCTGCTTTCTAGGCCTTACCCCTGCCTGCCCGGGAGAGGCCACTGTTCTCCATCGCTTTCCCTGGCCCTGCGGAACTGCTTGGAAATCGGTCGCCTTTCTGTCAGTGCCACTGTCAGAGCTTCCAGTCCACCTTGGCAGACCCCGCGCGTCCTGAAGGCAAGGGCAATCTGGGTCACATTTTGATCTGTGCACCTCCTGGAGATACACGCCCACCATAAGCACACTCCAGTCTTGCCCAACATTTGCAAGCCGTCCTCATTCTCCCCTTGTCCCCAGTCAGTTCCTCATGCTCTCCCACCACTGGCTCCTTGCTAATGTGTTCCCCCCCCCCCCCCCCGAAGCCTGGAGATCAGGAGTCCCTGCAGCTCTGCCCCTACACATCTCTCAGAGGTCCTTTCCTCAGACACAGCTGCTCTCAGCTCATGCTGTTTCCTTGGCCAGTTTGATCCTTTTCTGCCTTTTCGACTCTGCAAATTCCTATTCTGCCTAAAAATCACTTCCTACCTTGGGCAGGCCTTCCACAAGCACCCCACTCCCTGTAGAGCATTCCACAGACCCTCCGGTGCACCCTCTCCTCTCTCTAGTGCCTCTCTCTGGCAAGATTTGCTGGAAGAACCAGGGGCAGAAAGGCAGATTCACAAAGTGGTGCTCCCAGGTATCTACCAAACCAATACATTCTGATCTCCAGACGGCCATGGGCAGTGTTTCTGGCAGGGTCCCTCTCCCTGCTCTTTCTTCCAGAAGGCTCCTTTATGTCTGCGAGTGGCTGGCTGCTTCTCAACATTTAGGTCACAGCTCAGATGTCGCCCCACCGTGCCCACCTGCTGACCACTATCACACGGATCTGTTTAATTTTCTTCATGAGATTTAACTATCATCCTTCTTATCTGATTATCCAATTGTTGGCTTTGTAGCCTGTCTTCTCCCGTCCCTGGCATGCAAGCTCCAATAAGGACAGGAACTTTTCATCTGCTGTACTCACTATATCTTCAGCACACCTAGAGGAATGCCTGGCCCATACCGGAAGTTCCAAACTAACTTTGGGCACGATAAGGGACAACAGAGAACACATCACCCAGCAAGGTATCCTGGCAGACAGAAGCCAAGCTTTTTGGGAGGGCATGTTTCAGTAAATACCCTAAGGCTGACACTTGGGTAAACCAAAAAGAGATGGACAGGACTAAGCTCTGTGGCCTCACTCGGCCCAAAGAGTTTCGGGTGCTCTGAGAATCCCAGGGTTCCACAGCTGAAACTCACGGTCCCTGTTTGTACCCAGTAGAACATGTTATGTGCGTCATCCTGTATATACTCCCAAATGGATGAAGATTAATGGTGGGAAAGGGTACATCATTACTGACAAACTTAGTACTTTCGATAGTAAAAACCAGCCCTGCTTTGAGCCTCTTATCATAGGTACTTACTTCTCAATTCCAATTTTTTGGTACAGGTAATAACTACATGGCTCAGAAATGAAAACAAAAATGTATCTATGAGACCCAACACAGAATCATCCTTCTCAGGGGTCTTTGCTTTCAACATTTGCCCAATGCCAGTATTATTATTTCTCTCTTTTTACACAGATAATGACCTTCATACACACTGTTCTGCGTGTTATTTTATTCATTTACTATACCATGGAGATCTCTATTTTTAGCACCTAAATAATATTCCACTGGATGGATAAACCTTAATTTAGTGGTTCCCAAACTTATCTGTACATTGGAATTACTTGGGGAATTTTAAAAAGACAAAGAAAGGGGCACCTGGGTGGCTCAGTTGGTTAAGCATGTGACTTCGGCTCAGGTCATGATCTCGCGGTTTGTGGGTTTGAGCCCCGCATCAGGCTCTGTGCTGACAGCTTGCTCAGAGCCTAGAGCCTACTCTGGATTCTGTCTCCCTTTATCTCTGCCCCTGCCTCGCTCACACTCTGTCTCTGTCTCTCTCAAAAATAAATAAACATTAAAAAAAGAAAGAAAGAAAGAAAAAGAGAAAGAAATCTGTATCCCACCTTCCAGAGCCTGATTTCACTGGTCTGAGGTGTGACCTGAACTTTGAGATTTAAATAAATAAATAAACAAACAAACAAATAAATAAATCCTCAAGTGATTCTAGTGAGCACATAAGTTTGGGAGCCATTGTCCTAACTCAGGTATCTATTTCCTTATTGATGAATATTTGGGTTATTTCTCATCTTTTGCCATATCAAACAGTGCTATAATGAATAATTTTGCATAATTGTCCGTTTGCATGTGTGCAAGTATATCTGTTGGGTAAATGTCTTCTCCAAAGTTGCTGAGTCAAAGGGTGTGTGTGTGTGTGTGTGTGTGTGTGTGTGTGTGTTTTAAGTATGAAGATTAGTTTTTTGTCAGTGATAGAAGCTGCATGTATCTTTCCCAGCTTGGCATTTGTCTTTGCTTATGGTTTCTGGCTATGCAGATTTTTTTTGTTTTTGCTTTTTTAAAAAAAGTCATGCTTATGGATATTCTCTTTTCTGGCTTCTGGGTTATGTATTGCAACTAAAAAGGCCTTCCCCACCCCAGGGTTATAAAGAATTCCCCCGTGTTCTTTTAGGACTTTTATCGTTTTGTTGTTTATATTTTTACCTTGGATCTATTTGGAATGATGGCGTATGGTATGATGGATGGACCCAACTTGATTTCTTTCCCAAATGGTCACCCAAGCCCCAGTGCCAGTAAGTGAAGCATTCATCTTTATCCAAATGATTTCAGAGGCTACCTTTATCAAACACTAAATTTCCATATGCACTTCTGTCTATATTTGGACTGTCGATTCTGTTCCACTGGCCTGTCTCTTCATGCACCAGCACCTCCATGTTTTAATTAAGACTCTACAGACTATTTTAATATCTGATAAGGCTAGGGCTCCCCACTGTTCTTCTACAGTTTTCTTAGCTATCTTGTTTTTTTCATGACAGCTTTAGAATTAGTCTAATTAGAAAAAAAGAAAACCCTGTTGGTATTTGGATCACAGTAAATTTATAAATTAACTCATGAAGAACTGACATCTTGATAATGTTGATTATTCCCATCTAATAATATGGTATGCCGTTCCATTTACTCAAGTTGTCTTTTGTATTGTTTAATAGCATTAAGTTTTCTGTTGGTTTTTTTTTTAAGTGTTTATTTATTTTTGAGAGAGAGAGAGAGAGAGAGAGAGAGGAGAGACAGAGAGTGAGTGGGGGAGGGGCGGAGAGAGAGGGAGACACAGAATCTGAAGTAGGCCAGGCGCCTGGGTGGCTCACTCCATTGAGCCTCTGACTACGGCTCAGGTCATGATCTTGCTGTTTGTGAGTTCAGGGCCCACGTCCAGCTCTGTGCTAACATCTCAGAGCCTGGAGCCTGCTTCGGATTCTGTGTCTCCCCCTCTCTGCCCCTCCCATGCTCATGTTCTGTCTGTCTCTCAATAACAAATAAACATTTAAAAAAAAAAAAAAAAAAAAAAAAGAATGTGAAGCAGGCTCCAGGCTCTGAGCTGTTAGCACAGAGCCCGACACGGGGCTTGAACTCATGAACTGTGAGATCATGACCTGAGCTGACGCTTAACCAACTGAGCCACCCAGGCACCCCAGTAAAGTTTTCTTGTTAATCCTTAGGTATTTTCTCTTTTTGTTTTCATTGGAAATAGAGTCTTTTCTTCTATAATATCTTCTAACAAGTTACTTGCATATTGTAGGATTGTGTTATGGCTAAACTGTTTACGTTGTTTCTAGCAGAGGAAATTCTATTCTGTGCCTTTAGAAAAATACAATGGGATGGAAAAAGAAATCAAAGGTTGAATATTCTCAACAATAAATAGAGGAGAGGTTCCTAATCAACCATCTAAATGACCCATTTTGAGTTGGCATTCACAAAATAAGCAAATCAAACGGTGTGGGGCATACTGTTGGAGTGGCTAAGGCAGGACTCTGGCAAAGAGAAGATGGTATTCCTTAAGCTTTAGACCCAATAGATTTAGAGGGGCTAGGGAAAATAAACAGAAAAAAAATTAACGACTGATTGTTAATAACAATCATGAATAGCTGATTTCATGCCTTCCTAAAGGCCTACAGAGGATGGTAATATCTTAGCTATATTGTCATATATTAGCAGTGCATATATGGAAACCGGGTAAACTCCAAGGAGATTGGCACTTGAGTAAGAACAGGTAAACTGTGGGTAATGGACTCAACCTCTCATGAGGTGATTACTCAAGGTGGTATTTACAAGTCAAGAAATTGCTTCCTTTCCCATCACCATATGTTTTAAAGAGGCATCCCTCTAAGAATAACCAAACTCTCAGGGCGCCTGGGTGGCTCAGTCGGTTAAGTGTCAGACTTTGGCTCAGGTCATGATCTCATGGTTCGTGAGTTGGAGCCCTGCTTCCAGCTCTGTGCTGACAGCTCACAGCCTGGAGCCTGCTTGTGATTCTGTGTCTCCTTCTATCTCTGCCTCTCCCCGGCTCACGCTCTGTCTCACTATTCCTCAAAAATAAATAAATGTAATAAAAAAATTAAAAAAAGAATAACCAAACTCTCACTCAAAACACACAGTTTTCTAATCTAGAGATCCCAACTTTAAACATCAGAGCCGTATGGGCACAGAGACAGATGCATGGCTTGGCTCCCCTCTCAGACAGGACTCACCGTCCAGCTGCACAGTGTCACTAGCTGACAGCCTCCAGCTGCTGGCTCTCCTAGGGTCCACTTCAGCTTTTGGCCAAGGTCACACTCTTCTTAGGGCAGCCCCTGAGCATGGCAATGGTCCTAGGGACCTAGTTATATCCATCCAACAAGGGACTCCTCAAATGGACCCCCTTTGCTCGGAGCTCCTTAAGGGCTGGTAAAACTTTTGTCAGATCAGAATCCTGGTCAGGTGCCCCTCACCTCCAGCCCACATCCATCGTCTCCTCCTCCCCTGTCCCTTGTGCAAATGTTGCTCTTTAGGTAAATCTTATACATTCGTAACTTCACCTTCAAGTCTGCAGGAAAACCCAACCTGCAATGACAGTGCTTAGGAAATGTGAGGGGGGCGTTAGGGTGGCTCACTGGGCTAAGTGTCTGCCCTTTGATCTCAGCTCAGGTCTTGATCTCAGGGTTGTGAGTTCAAGTCCTGTATTGGGTTCTGTGCTAGACATGGAGCCTACTTAAAAGAAAAAGAAAAAAAAAAAAAAAGGAAATGTTGGGAGAAAAGGAGGAAATAAAAATCCCCCCATAATGCAGGACCAGACAATTCTGGAACCGGAAGTAGAAAGGCCTCAAATCACAAATCTATGGCTGTATGTAAGCATTTACTGAAGGCTGGGCAGTTACATTAGTTTGTCTGGCTTAATTTGTCCTCCCGTCCACCTGAGGCAGCAGGTATGATCATTTCCATTTTATAGACAAGGAGTGCCTGATGCAAATACGTGGGAGAACTCAGATTCAAATGCAGGCAGGTCTTTTGGGTTCCAGAGCCTTTCTTTTCCTGCTGGTGCACCGTCCAACACTCTTAGTTCATCAGCAGAGTCATGGTGCTGATGCAGTTTGGAGCTGGCATGGCACCCCGGGTGCTTCTGTACCTACACTTAGATACCTCCCTGTAAACAACGGCCTGTTGTGTCTTTGTCTTTGGAGCAGATATAATAATTGGGAGCCTAGTACCATGTCCCTGGGTCAAGGCTGTTCTTTGTTTATGCCAAGCCAATAACAGAGCATTCACAAATTTGTTTAAACATCTCCTGAGAAAATGTTTGTGCCATTTCCCCTGGTCGCACTGACTGATTAAACCGGTAAAATTAATCTTGGGTGGGGGGCACAAGGGAGGGTTCTCCGGTGGCTTTCCAGCATTGTGTTGAGGCCGCGTAAGAGAAGCAGGGCGACCCTGGCTGGAGTGCGTCCCTGAGTCCAGCAGTCACCTTCTTCTCCACGCGGGGAGAAGAGAAACCCGGGCTGTGTGAGCCAGAGACTGGACAGCACCTCCCGCATCACTTTGTGGTGGTGCCGAGGAAACCAAGCCAACAGGCCAGCCCAAAGTCAGCCACTGGTTAGTGGTGCTACGGGGCAGACATCTTCACGTTTCCTGTCCCTAAATTCCTCCCACTGTAGTTCGTTATAGGCACTAAAGGAAAGATTATGTTTAACTACATTACCCTTAAATTCTCTCCTACCTCCTTTATTATTTAGTAAAGTTGCACTGTGGTGCCTTTACACTGGCCACTGCCCAGGGAAGCGTGACCACATCGGGGATGCCTCGATCACTTTATCAGCTAGCAGAAGCACCAAGGAATTAGCAGAGGATGTTAAAGCTGCTAAACAACACAAATTACAAATGGATCGTCAGTGCACGGACATGTTCTGCTCTGTATGCACGGCTTATGGAACTGGAGTAATTTCGAATTTTTATAAGTCATTTGAAAGAGCACACTCTGATATTAATAAGAGGGTGGGGAGAAAAATATATAATCAAAGAAAGCTTCTTTCTTTTGGTTGATATCAGAGAAGCTATAGAAAAATCAGCAACACATCTTTTAGAAAAAGCCAAGATTAAGTGAAAACAGCCACTGGTAACAGTCACATAATAACAAAAGAAAAATACAAAAAAGAAAAAAAAAAAACCAGGCAAGGCAACCCAAGGACGTTGTGAAATTGTGAGCCTTAATCAAGCTCATACCTCTAAATTTTTATTTTGCAAAGCTGCCAATTCAATTTTATAGTACAAAAATTTCATCAGTTAGGGGACATTTAATATTCACTGTATCTACTAGGAGAGAGAAAAAAGTAACTTAGAAGAGCTTTTAAAAAATACTACTTTGGAACACTTATGGGCAAACAAGAGTTGGAGCATTAGTCACTGTAATTTCCCCACCAAGATCACTAGGTGAGGTGTTCAAAAACTGATAGAGGTAAGTGATGATTCAGCTGCAGAAGAACAGTAAGTTGCCAATCAACTGCAAATAGAGTGCTTCGCACGCTCATCTTAACTGGCAGGAAAGGTTGCAAATCAGAGAGACAGAGAAAGTGGGGGAGGGAGAAAGAATATACAAGGGTGGTGGGGCAGACAGACGGACTCAATTTCCAAATTGCACACATAGAAAGCTCCTCAACAGTTATCATGCCAGTCCCGATCCTGAATTAGGGTAAATGAAAAACAAGTTCCTCGGCACAATTCCCTGGGAAAGTCAGAATGTGTACCGTTCATAGCCACACGGAGACGGTATTAAAGGTGTATGTCCTATGCCTCTCCCTACTCTCAGTTACTGAGCCCCTTCTGTATAGAAGATAACAAGAAGAGTTTGCAATGGGCACTGCCCAGATCTTTCTCTGGGCAGATCCTTAACTAGGCCAAAATATTCACTGTAACTTCATTTCAAATGAGGTGCTGGGTATGTTAATGAGCTTAATTGTGGATCATTTCCCAATGTATATGGATATCGAAACATCACGTTATTCCCCCCTCGGTGAGGTGGTCAATTATTTTCATTTGTCAATTATACCTCAATAAAGCTGGGGGGAAAAAAAACAACCCTCCCATGAAATCCTTTGATGAATCAGCATGTGGTGTGTGGAGAGGGTCTGGAGGGGGCCTGATGATGCCCTCAAGCCTTCCCTTTGACATTTCTCAGCTTATCTCAGAGGGCTGGCTGTAGAATTACTAATATTTTAAACAATGCAAATGTAATTATAGTTGGAGTACATTTTCTACAGAAGGAAGAAAAGATTGGCATTTAGAAGCTTCATTAAACTTTTGGCCTTTTTCAAGGCTAAATGAATCTTAGAGAAGAAATAAAAAGTTCCCATTGATTGATTTAAAAACAGATTTCTTGCAATTAGCAGATCTACATCTACGAAAAAGGAAGCATTAATAACTAATTTCAATAATCTCTCACTTTCTCTAAGTATTTCATGAAGGGTGTGTATCTCTTTCTCTATAGAGTGTATATGTTATGTATATATTACTCAGCAAAACTTAATTTTTCATTTTCTAATATTAAGGAAATGTTAGCTATATTTGCACAGGGGTGACTAGCTGAGGCAACTTATTTACAAATAGGCATGTCTGCTAGAAGATTGGGAAAAATGTATTCTTCTATACTGACATGCCCCTCACCCTAAACCCCAGTTACTTTTTTTTTTTTTTTTTGGTCAGCAGAAGACTTATAAGAGCACCTTTGGAGAATATAAAAGTGTTCAGCACTTAGAATATACCTTTTCTCCTGCTTCTTATCCCAACATACAAATCGGGATGATGTGTTAAAAAGATGCAACCGAATTATCATATTCTCTTCATCTTCCAAATTTATTTAGACTTGCTATCCTGCTCTTTCTCTGCAATTTCCTCTGCTTTTCCTTTTGTCAGTAAACTAAATTACTTCTCCTCCCACATGCATAAAAGCATTAATTTATAAAACACATAGCCATATGTCATATCTCATGTAATTCTATTTTACATTTCACTGCCGCCCGGACTTATCTAACATGAACAAATAGATATTATTTACTGTAGTCAGAATGAGAATTATCTAATGCCACTTACATAGCCATAAATTGATTTTTGATTAATGTTTAAGCAAAAAGCAAACAAGCCCATCTGCTCTGGAAACAAACAAACAAAAGGAAGCGGCGAACACAGTTCACAGGAATTTCTTCCGTATTAGTATGTTTCGGCTGCTGGTGAGAATTCTTTTCTCCCTTGCTATTACGAAAACGTACTGCTGACAAGAATATAATTCTATATCTAGATGTAGTTTCTCCTCTAGCAACTGTTCACTTAATAGACTATTCCTTACTTATGGTAAAATAAAAACCAATCCCACCCTGAAGAAAGCTCAGAAGAAACCAGCAGTGAATTTCTTCTGGACCACACAGTGCTAGCAAAGAACTCTCACATGGATACGTTTTTTTTTGTTGTTGTTGTTTGTTTGTTTTTGTTTTTTTTTCCTTCTTCTGTAGGGGCTGCTTCTCTGTGGTCCAGTTAAGAAAGAAGGAAAGCTAGGTATCCTGTCTACACAGGGAAAGCGAGTGTGGAGGAAGACTTAAAAATATTTGGAACTGTCACTGGATATATGAAATTTCCTTTTCAATGCAATCCAGAACTGGCAAGCCCCTAAACCAATGAGAAGTAGAGAAAAAAAACAAGGGAAAAAAAAAAAGCTCCGTCCTATTTATTTCTGTAATCTCCAGGGCATGCTCAGTGTCGGGCACACAGCACAGGGCACCCTAGTCTAGGCTGATGGACAGTCTGACTCCACTTAGAGAGAGTTCACCCTACTCCTACTACGGCGGTAAGAAAACATCCTGCCACGTCAGGTGGGAGTCTTACTAATACGGATGAAATGCCAGTATTCTTACTTTCAGGCAGAAAAAAAACATATGCAAAAAAGACTATCCCTGGTGATTACATTTTGAACACAAATAAACAGCAGGTTAAAGGAAGAAAGATTGGCTAAGAGCTTTTTCAGCAACCAGAATGACATAAGAATGCACATGCCGGTGAACAAACAGAGGACACACCTTATTGCCATGAGAAGAAGAAATTTAACTTGCAGCTTTCCAAATTAAATGCTCAATCTGATTACAAAAAGAACACTTGAAATCCCATTCGCCAGGCTATATACTATACCGCCCTTTGTTAAAAGCATGAAGACAAAAGAGTGCGGTGGAGTTTCTACAGATTTTCTACAAATATTTACTCTCGGATTAAGAGAGATACTGTTAAAGTGAACGAGTCATGTTGTGATTATGTTTCAACTTTGGAAATCTTGGGCTCAAAGGAGAATGCTTGCACGAATCCTAGCGCACCTCCATAAAAAGGACTCTGTAACAGGGTTTTGTTCTAAGAGTTCATTTCAAAATTGTTCCTTAAAGCATTACACACACACACAGACACACACACACACACGCACGCACGCACGTTGGCCTACGGAACAAGGATCTTTGTCTTTCTTTGCCAAAAGACAGTGTTTCTTGAGGCCTGTTTTTGCCTTCGACAGACAGTTCTGATTTCGGCTTCAGAAAAATAAGTACATGGCTGCCATAAACTGGAAAGAGAAAAACCTCAAGCAGAGACTGTTAACATATCAATTACATCAACCTTTTTTAAAATTACAACTCTGCATTTCATTATTCTTCAGGCGAAATGAGTACCTTAAGTTTAGAGCGTCAGGTAAACAAAAACCTTTCACTGTCCCTGGTTCCGAAGTTTGTTTTTATAAACATTCTCCTTGTCCCCCAAACCAAACTATAGCAGAACAATGGTCCTGTTGTTGAGCTCGGCCTTGACCTCTATGGGACAATAGATTGTTTTTCTCTTAGCCTACTCTGGGTGAAATTAGTTTTAATAAGGAAGTCTCTCCCTTATTAAAGGATGTAAAGGAGTAAAAACAAATTTAAAAAATGAATGCACATAGCATAGATTTCCATGCTTAGGTTGCTCAAAAATGGTGGGTGCTCGGCTTGCCAGGAAAGCACGTCACCTGCTTCTGCCTCTCTCTAGGGATAGAGATTAAGAGGTCTGTTCTGGAATTTTCCAAGGAGGCCATTTTCAGTATCATAACAGGGAACTTTCTAGTCAGGATGTTGTTACTCCTATCTACCGGGAAAAACAAAACAAAAGCAAAATGAAACACACAGAAAATTGCTTCTAAAGGAGTCATAGGAAGGAGTTGATCTAGAAGGAAGATGCCTGGAGTCGTCCCTTTTTAGGAAGACAGAAAGGCCAACGTTCTTGAACCTCAGGAAGCCAATAGTACAGAAGCTAGTAAGCTGGGAAGTCAGGGAGAAGCCCCTTTTCCAGAACATTTCAAGGAGCAGATGAACTTTAAAAAAAATTTTTTTTTTAATGTTTGTTTATTTTTGAGAGAGAGACAGAGCGTGAGCCGGGGGAGGGGCAGAGAGGGAGGGAGACACAGAATCCGAAGCAGGCTCCAGGCTCTGAGCTGTCAGCAGAACCCGATGTGGGGCTCAAACTCAGCCACCCAGGTGCACCTGGATGAACTTCTTTTCTAAATGTACAAACGCAGCAGGGGCGTGGCCCCCATGTGTCAAGGAAGGGAAGCACCCACTACTCTGGCCCTGCAGCAAATGACCAGAATGAACCCGGCAGCTTGCTCCTCACAGGCACTGCTCAAAGACTTCCACACGTTGTTTGTGTCTCTGCTTTTGAAGGCTCTCAATCTGCAGAGGAGTGGCTAAACAGGCAGACCTACCAACCCGAACTCCTTCCAGATGGTGATGAGGCTGAACATGAGACAAGACTAGAGAAATGGCTTTCTTGGTAGCCTGTAGAAATGTACTTGCACGGGGGCGGCGGTGGGGGGCGGCCACCTGGGTGGCTCAGTGGGTTAAGTGTCTGACTTCAGCTCAGGTCATGATCTTGCAGTTTGTGAGTTCCAGCCCCGGGCTCTGCAGTGGTGGTGCAGAGCCTGCTTGGGATTCTCTTTCTCCCTCTCTCTCTGCCCCTTCCCCACTTGTGCCCCGCCCCCACTCTCTCTCTATCTCTCAAAATAAATAAATAAACTTGGGGAAAAAAAAAAGAAATGCACTTGATAACTCCACTGTGATGGTAAGACTGATTTTCAACGCGCGCGCGCACACACACACACACACACACACACACACACACTTAAAAAAAACTTACTGGTAAAGCCAGGTCCCTTCAGTACATCTTCTCTTTTTTTTTTCCTAAAGGTTACAAGTTACTCACTTTTTTCACTGGTTTAGATAATGCCAGAAGAAATAAGACACTATGTAAAGCTTATTTTGCTACCACAGACAGTGGCATTTTAAGGCAGTGGGGCTTGATAAAAGCACACACTGTTTGTGCAAGTGTCTTGCACCAACAATGGCTCTCACGTCGTGTGCTCTGGACTCACTGAATACTCCCTTCTGGAATGCCCCCACTCAGGAGGCTGTGGGGGATTCCTGAGAGCCTGCCCTACCCCAACCGTGCCAGCAATAATGTCCAAGGAGGCAGAAAAGAACGGACGCGCAATTAAAACTACAAGGGGAATGATTTCTGTAGGCAAAGTTAATCAGGAGGGCTGTGTCAAAGTTTGGTGCGAACAACTGAGTTTTTAGAAGGGACCTGGAAAAAAAAAAAAAGAGTTAACCGCAAGATAAATAACATGCTAAAAAGTCTGGATTATGACTTTAAAAAAATATTACAGATAAAATGACAGCAGGCAAATGATTTTCCTTCCAAAATGAAAGGACCCAGGGACCATTTTATTTATTTTTTTATTAAGTAGACTCCACGCTCAGTGTGGAACCCAATGCGGGGCTTGATCTCATGACCCTGAGATCAAGACCTGAGCTAACACCAAGAGCAGGACACTCAAAGCAGTGAGCCACCCAGGCTCCCTGACGCAGGGACCATTTGAGCAAAGAAATCCACTCACTTGATGACGTGACCAATACCCAAGGGGAAGTTGGGAAAATGACAAGAGAGGTGATCACCACTCCACACGGCAGAGGATGGCTTGGCAGAAGCAGGGGTTTATGGAGATATTCTTCTGGATGCCTCTCCTGGCACCCAGTTCCACAGGTCTGGCTGAGAGATGGCTGCTTAGTGCATGGATGAGGCAGGGGCCCCTCCGTCCTGTCATTAATGGGGGCAAAGTAGACACAGGGGCTGTTGTGTCTCTCCTACCACTACCTTCCCCACTATCCAGGATACTGCTCTTGTCACTAAATCTACAGAGAAGGGGAACACAATCTCGTGACAAAGAAGGGCTATTTGTCTCCCCAAACATTTTGTCTCCTTCCTCTACACGAAGCTAGTGGAATATGTGATGCTCCGTAGCGAATGACCCTCACATTTTCACGTCTGAGGCACACAGAGCAGAGATACCACTTCAGCTGTCTGAAACATTCAGCCAGATTCCGTGTTTGTGTGTCTGTGTGGCAGGGAGGGGACTTCTAACAAGAGGCAGTGGAGAACAGGGTCTAAGAGTATGCAGTCTGGAGCCAGACTGCCTGGGTTCAAATCCCAGGTCTGCTACTTACTGGCTGTGCTTCCTTGGTCAAGCTACTTACCCGCTCTGTGCCTCCATTTTCTCACCTCTGAAGTGGGGATAACAACTGCATCTCTGTGAAGACTGAGTGGGCATGTGTAAAGTGCTTAGAATAGCACCTGGCACACGGTACGTGCTGAGTAAGTGCCGGCTATTGTTGCCATCGAAGTGTAAGCTTGCCAGGAACAGGAATGAGAATCTTGGATGGTTAACAAGCTATAGCTTGGCTGGCAGTGCCATCTGTGAAACCCAGTGGCCTTTTCACCCCTTAACCGTCCTCTAGTCGCCCTGCCCTTGGTGGCCTTGGCAGGAGTTCGGGGTTGAGTGGGGACCGAGGCACCTGAGACTCACCCGGCAAAAGCAGGAGCCCCATCTCCCCAGCAGACACCGTGGACCAAATTCTTGTATTTGTCCAAGATCACATGAGTGGTCACAAGAGGAAAGCTGAGGGACAGGAGAAGAGAGCCTCGGGCAATGACAAGGGAGCCTGAGTGTCTCCCCCAGGATGGCAGCCAGCTGCCATCTGGCTAGAGGCTTATTTAAGTTGTCCTAAGTCTCATTCTAAAGGGATTCTCTGGGCACTGGGGCCTACAAACACATGCAGCTGAGGGAGGCAAGAGTGACACTATGATAGTATCAGCAATGGTCCGCTGCCCTTTGGCCTCAGAGTGCTGCAAAGGTCTTGACAGGCCAGTGAGAAGACCACTAAAGCACAAGCTTCAAATAGCCATTCGGGAACCTTGCTCAGCTGCACACAGGCTGCCACCGACCTTCTAAATAGCAAGTTTGGAACTCAAGAAAGCAATCTTAGGCTTCCTTACCATTGCCATCCCTTAAATATGCATATTCCAATAAGTCCTAGAATAGACTTAGTTCTTAACACTCCATTTTCAAGTGCAAAACCTGGAGTGAGAGGCAGAGAATTTCCCAGGGTCATGTGTAAGTTTGCACTGTTTTACGGGCAAGATGCAGAGAACATTCTAACTTCCATCTTTCTAAATATAGTTTGGCTACCATCCCTGTTGAGGCCTCTAATTTGATCCCGCAATTTTAGTAGCTGTGCGTCAATAATAAATACATCATTATCATCACTTGGTAGAACTGATGTCAAATGTCTCCCTTATCTCCTTGCAGGACAGCCAACTTTTGATAATCTGTGGTAAGCATGGCCAAAGAGCATGGTTAATTGAAATCTACAGATAATCTTAGAAATTCCTTTTAGCCACTAATATCAATTTCTTCCCTTTTTCTAATCTTTACCTTAGACTTCTGGTACAGCTCCAAAGAGATACATTTCATTCCATTCACTGATCGCCCAACCTTTGGTTAAGATGCTAATAAGAACTGAGATGGTCAAATGCAGACAGATGAGAAAGAAAGAGATCCGCATGATATCCTAAATCAGCAATGATAGAAAATAAAAAGGCTGCAATCAGAAAGTCTAAATTCTTTCTAATAAAGGTGGACCCAAAACACGTTCTATATAATATATTACTAAATAAAGGCTGTTTGTAAAGAAATAGTTTAAAAAAAAAATCAGTCTCAGAAAGACTCTCAAGCCATAAAAGCTATTTTGTAAATTGTCTAAAAGGTTTGGCAATCCAATGGATCCAAATCAGAATTGTTGTCAAGGCAGTTTATAGAGTGTCAGTGTCATGTGAAAAAAGCATTCTTTGGATCCATTTGATTGCCGGCCTTTTAACAGTTAAAAGACTGCTCCATTCTTTGTAAATCACCTTCAGCCACCCAGAAAGTTACCTGGAGAAAAATATGGTTAAAGGATCTGTTCAGGGGAGAAGGGCACCTCTTTCTTATAGAAAAATCCCAATGAATAAATAGAGAAGGACAAAGAAAATTGCCATTAGGGTGTCAGAGCAACAATTGCTACAGGTAAGCAACACCAATGGAAGTTGAAATTAGTGAGTGATGAGAAGTAGGACATTTGCACTGTCTCCAAGTATCACCCCCCATACCCAAGACATTAGGTGCACAGGGGAAAGTAGTAACTACAGTGGAGAAACTTGGCCGACACCCACCACCTTAACCAAGTGATCAAGCTTACCATCACTAGCGGTACACATACTGACATCACCCTGATACGATGCACTGAGGAGGACACAACATCACTCTTGTGGTATTCTTCCCCCAAACACAGACATTGAGTCTGATTAGGAGAAAACATCAGAGAAGCCCAAGTTGAAGAGCATTCTACAAAACAACTGATCAATAATCTTCAAAAGTGTTAAGGTCATGAAAAACAAGGAAGGATGGAGAAACTACCACAACTGGAAGAGACTAAGCAGATACAGTAAATAGATGCAATGAACGATCCTGAGGCTGGAAAAGGACATTCATGCCCAAACTGGTGAAATCTGAATACACTCTAGTTAAGAGTACTGTGCCAATGTTAATTTCTTGGTTTTGATCATTGGATTAGGGTTATGTCTGATGTCAATGTTAGGGATAGCTGGGTGACATTTTGGATATTCTGTGTAGTTTTTCAACTGTTGTGTAAGTCTAAGATTATTACAAAATAAAAAGTTAAAAAAAAAAAAAAGGAAAGAAGAACTGTTCAGTTCACCCCTGGAGAGTGGGGTTACCCTCACTACAAAGGTGCTGGTTGTTGTTCCAGCTCTCCAGATTTTCCTCACTTGATGGATTTTATCATCTTTGGTAGCACTAATATTACACAGTTGAAATTCAAATTGGGTAGAATGAAGGATGAACATGAATAAAGAAGTCGCACTGATGCTATAGAAAGAGGGATAACTGAGAAATTAAAAAATTCTAAGTAATTTACACCACCCTCATGATTCACAATAACCCCCATCCCAGGCCCCCACCCTTTTCGTGGGCAAACCTCCCTCAACAACACTGCAGTAATTTGGCAAGACTCCAAAACAAACACTCCTTATTCAGAACTTGGCTTTGTAGAAAATGCAGTTCCGACAAACTTTTAGTAAATTACGGAAGGATGCAGAGGCCCCATTCCACAGAGAGAACTGGGGACCGGGTGTTCTTCCCAGACCTCACCTGCATGAGGAGGCTGCCAGGATGGCTCCCATTTTCCACTCCTTCCTGACTTCCTTAATAGTGTAAGTCAGTATCACTTGTTACCAGGAACTGCAACTTTTCCCCACTCTTTGATCTATTGTGCCTAAAATTTAACTGAAATTGAACTTAACTAAACTGAACCCTTTGTGTGAACAAAAACAATTTTAAACAACAATAGAAAAACCTACCCTTGCAGACAGGAACAATTACTCCTGGAGGAAATCTCCACTGTAAAGCCATGTGTTAAAATCACCCCATACTGCAACTATCTCCTGAAGGGTAACAATGAGAGAAGGATGACTGAAGACAAGTGCTTCTACTGTGCCAGTAAGTTAATGGCAGGTGGTCCTACCTGTATAGTTGTAGCTTCTCAGCAGAGTCTTTAAATTGTGTGTGTGTGTGTGTGTGCGTGCGTGCACGCCTTTTTCTCTTGCCCTGGCCACGTAAAAAGCCTGAATTACTTCTGACAAAGGATCACATAACTTTTGTTTCGATATAAGCTCATAAGGCGGGGCTCAACGTTTTCCCTCTTAAGAACACAGGCAGGGCACCTGGGTGGCTTAGTTGGTTAAGCATCCGACTTCGGCGCAGGTCAGGATCTCATGGTTCATGAGTTTGAGCCCCATGTCAGGCTCAGTGTGGACAGCTCAAGCCTGGTGCCTGCTTCAGATTCTATATCTCCCTCTCTTTCTGCCCCTCCCCTGCTTGCGCTCTCTCTCAAAAGAAATAAACATTGAGAAGAAAAACAAAGAACAGAACAAAACACAGGCAAACACTGATGTGAGCCCCACTGCCCCCCCCCCAAATCCCCAGTCAACAGATTTGTTGATAACAGTGACAACAGTCTAACTTCAGGTAATAGTCTACACCCTAGAGGCAGAAGTTTGATTTATATCAGTAGGTTTATGTCTGCTAGTTTATGAGGATGCCCTGAATATCTTTCCTAATTAAAACCCTTCCAAGTCCAAGGGTAAAGAGTGCCCTTGATCCAATGCTCGAACCAAGTGAACCATCCAGGATGGCTTTCCCTGGCTCATATAGTGAAACTCTTTCAGAACTGTTACAAAGATCTACAAAGATAAGGACGCTTAGAGGTACACCTATCAGTACCTGCTGTTTTCAGGTATGTTCCAATTCAGTTTTTTCAGCTCATTTTGTCCCAACTAGACTGGAGCCTTATAAGAATAAGATAAAATAAAGCAGAAATAAGTGTGAAGCCATGAGTTTTTGCAAGAATCTGATCCTTCAGTGATATAACTCACACAATAAAAGCACAAATTATACCGCTGGAGCTGGAGTGTTTAATGACTTCCACTTTCTTAAGAGTATCTTCTCCCTAAACAGATGACAACCACCATGGCTAGAGGAAGTGGTTCCTTCTGATGTTTCCACCATAAACATATTTTGTTTCTATCGTAAATGTAAACCCTACTGTGTACCAGGTACCACGGTGATGCTGGGGATACCAAGCTAAGTCAAAATTAAACTTCAGAGTCTTAAAAACCCTTTAAAAAGCTACAGTCTAGCCAAAGATCAAGCTGTAAACATAGAACTACAACATCAACTGTTGCATGCTACAGAGATAAAATGGATTATCTCCCAGGGGTAGTGGAGAAGGATCGCAAGGGTAAAGAAGGGTTTTAATTAGGAGGTGGCATTTAGCAAGACTTCATAAACCCAGCAGAGCAGACATCTGGCCATAATAAATCAAACCCCTGTACTCAGGGTCCACACGATTACTCAACAAGGATAATTCATGCAATTACTAGAGTTATCATGATCCAACACATAAGTTCACTTGAGGACCCCAACTATGTAAGCAGGAATATTTTTTTGGCTGCCTCTAGCTAGCACGTTTATGAAAAACAGGTTAAGTTACTGGCTCCAAATTACTTTTTAATGAAAAAAGCAAACAAAAAAAGCTGAAGCTTTTAAGATTTTCTTTTTTAAAAACTGGAAAATAATCTCCCTGTCAAGAGCATGCATGATTAATGATTTATGTGATATAAGCTTACATATCTGTGTTCCTATTACACGCATTTCCTAACAGAGTATAATTGCCCTAAAGATCCTTCTGGAACTGATATGCCCCCTCCTCACGCCCACCTCCTTTATAAAAAAAAAAAAATCCCTCATGTAATTTCTGGAAAATTTTTGACTACAGCTGTCAATGGGCCATTCAAAAATGGAAACTATTGTCGAGCCATTCACATGAAACTCTGAAGGTATTACCACCAAGAGAATAACTCATTTCCACAAAATGGCTGATGCAAATATCGTATTTCAGCTGCGTACTTGGAACTGACATTAGGAAGCCATCTACCTGTGAACTCATTCTGAGGCTAGACCAAATCAGGCCGACCAAGTCAAAAACCAGGACTGAATCAACCAGTCACGTCCTCCTACCTCTCAGAACTATTGTTTTCATCATTTTCTGTGACTCTTAGAGGTACACTACAGGCAAAGGTCTAGAATGGAGAGCATTGAACAATCAGATACTCCGTATATGGTGGTCCTTAAGTTTTCCAGATGGGGAGCACAGGGGTTAACTTTTCAAAACTCTTTGTTTGACAGATGAGAAAAGTGCTGTTGATGGAGACTGAATGGGTTAATAAAGAATCTAGATCTCTTTGTTTTTCTAGGAACATCGTGTTACTCTACTGAGTTTTGGGAGAGGGTACCAGTGGACATCTCAACTCAAAGTGACTTGTCTTTGACAGTTTTGAATCGGGAAGAGGGTCTATAAGTGGTTCCTGCCATCTTCTCTCAGTCATGACTAGTATTTGACCCAACCCAAACCTACGACACTGGTTCAACATTCAGGTCCCCCCAGTCAAGGCCACGAATGAATGCAGTCATTACTACAGATGCAGGCAGTGTAGGATCTGAAACAATTAAACTGATAACAGTACTGTTTGCAATAAGAAATTGGTTTCACAAATCTGTGACTAGCAGGGACCAGGTGAATGTGACCAAAATTCTATAAACCATAGCTTGTATCTTTTTTGTTTTTTTGCTAGACATAGCAAGTAAACAGAGTTTAGGAAGCCAGTTTCTCTTTAGCATAAGGTAATTAACTGTGTCTTAAAAAAGAGAAAGGTGTTGGGGCGCCTTGGTGGCTCAGTCGGTTGGGCATTGACTTTGGCTCAGGTCATGGTCTTGCAGTTCGTGAGTTCAAGCCCCACGTCGGGCTCTGTGCTGACAGCTTGGAGCCTGGAGCCTGCTTCGGATTCTGTGTCTCCCTCTCTTTCTGCCCCTTCCCCACTCACACTCTGTCTCTCTCTGTCTCAAAAATAAATAAACATTTTTAAAAAATGTAAAAAAAAAGAGGAAGGTGCCTTAAGCTTCACGAGGCATCCTGCCTAACTTAAGTTTGCTTTTCAAAAGAAAACTGTGCACCCAAGAAAGGCAACCAAGATTTGCATAGTTAATTCACATTCACAGAGACATGTCAACATATATCTGTGGAAGGATTATGCTTAATCTTTCAGGTCTTTGAGTAGGACTAAGATGCCCACACTGTGGCTTAAGGAAATCTAACTTGTGAGGAGGTTAAACATCTCAGAGATAACCCAATAATGTAAAGTTTTACCAACTTTCCCTTCCGCATTCTTTCCCTCATTCAGGCATTCATTTAAGTGTAATAAGTTTCTAGAAGGAGCCTGGGCCTGTGCCATGTACTGGGGACCCGGGAGGGTATAAGATATGTATGCCTGCTACACCCACGAACGAAGCAGGGCTGCAGGAGTGTTTTAAGACATCTGACTACACTCTAGTGTTTTAAGACATAATCCTTGCCCTCTAGGAGTTTACAATTTCTCTGGACACACAGAAGCTGCACAAAATGATAAAATTAAATAGAAGTAGAGTGCTAGAAGACAAAAGAAATGTGAGTTCTGGAAATTGAGAGGAAGAAGAATTCCCTGGTAGGGGGCGCAGGGGGAATAAAGGACCCAGAAACATAGAGAAGAGGGTGAAGACTATTTCTGGAAAATAAAAGGCAGTGAGATGTCAACATAGGAATGTGAATGGCATACGCCAGTGCAAACACGTGAAGATTTCATGCAAGATACAAAGCAGGGTGTGGGGTTCTAGAACTGGTAACAGTGAGCTACATTCATGCCTGAGCAGAGTCCATGCAAACGAGTATGAAGCTGGCAGGTGGCGAGGCAACATGGATTTAGGTGGGGGAGAAAGTGAATACAAAAAATTCATGTAGGATACTAGAAACCCTGGGGTAGGATGTGGGTGGAACCAATGGGAAAGAGATCTTAGAAAGAATTGGTAGAATTTGATCACTGATGGCAGAGTTCAAGGTTTTCAGCTTAGGCCAATGCATCCATAATAGAGTCCAGGATGTAGGTTGGCTTTGAAAATCCAATGCATGTGGTGTTTCACGTGATGAGTCTGAAATAACGGGAGGCTTTCGCAATGCATGAGTCTGATGGACAGTGGAGACATGGGGAGAGAGAAAAAAGAG
>NW_026058376.1:0-27889 GCF_023721935.1 Panthera uncia
ACAGTGCCTGGTACACAGTAGGCAGTAGGTGGCTGACAGCTTTTCTCGTCCTTTGAGTTTCTCACAGTAAGAAAGTTTAAGCAGTACATCTTCAATTGCCAGGTTTCCATTGCAATGAGCCTTTATTTACCCAATTGGCTGCTCCATTGCCTTCTCACACGCGTTCCCTTTTAATTTTTTTTTTTTTTAATGTATTTTGAGAGAGGGAGAGAGCATGAGGAAGGGGCAGAGAGAGAGAGAGAGGGAGGGAAGGAGAACCCCAAGCAGGATGTGGGGCTTGAACTCACAAAACTCAAGACCATGAGCAGAACCAAAATCAAGAGTCGGACGCTTAACCAACGGAGCCACCCAGGCGCCCCGCACACGTTCCTTTTTAGAGCCCCAGTGTTTCTTGCGTTATCTGTGGTCCGTCCTGCTTCCGTGTGACTTCTCGTCCTTAGCTCTGTGTGCCATCCATTCTACCCGCCTTTGGGGGCTCCCCTGTAACTCCTCCCTTGTGGTTTCTTCCTTTCCTTGTGGTTTTTCCTTCCTTCCTTGTGGTTTGCTCCCCTCGCAGCGGGCTTTGCGGCCAGGCCCCAAGCAGCAGGTCCAGTTTAAGTTGGAGAGGCGCAGGCACTGCCTCCTGGGAACTTTGTCCCTCCGGAGGTTGTCCTTCCACAGCTTCGCGCTCTCCCCGACTTCTCCCGTTCTCACTGCGCACGCGCCGACCCCGCCATGGTCACTCGCAGCAGTGCTGAGGGTCCACCTCAGACCGCAGCACGACGTCCTTGTGCATCGGAGAACAGACCAGCCAAGAGAACCCGAAATTGTTAGATGCTCATCACGTTTTTACGCCGTGTCTCTTCCACGTTCCTGGTGCCAGGTTAATTTGCCAAAAGTGAGCCCACAACGGAAGTAACCAGAAGAAACGTCCTCTGCAGGACAAGTGCCATGCCCCCAGGAAGAAAGAAATGCAAGTTGAAAACAAGCACTTCACAGAGCACCTGGGTGGCTCCCCCAGTTAATGGCTCTTGAATCAGTTCAGGTCGTGATCTCACAGTTTGTGAAGTTAGACCTCCCCTCCCCGCCCCCTCACCTGTCCCCTTCAGGCCTGCCTGGGATTCTCTCTCCCTCTCACTCTGTTCCTCCCTTCCCCACTTGTACACGATCTCTCTATCTTTCAAACGTTTAAACACACACACACACACACACACGCACACACACACACACAATATAAACTAGCACTTAGAAACAGGAGGCTTTTCTTCCAGACAAGTAAATTCTCACTCCTGGAATCCTTGGGTACATTCAGTCGTCTGGTTTAAACGAGACCCTTGACTTGTCACCTGTATAAAATTTTCCAGTGAAAGTCTGTTTGGCGAAAGACAGGTCTAATGAACTGGGAAGATATCGTGTCCTGAAATTTACCTTTTTCTGTTAGAAGGTTACTCACAGATGTATACCTTTTCCGAAGAGAAGAATTGGGGGAATTTAAATGCATTTTTATGCTGAGTAAAGTCATCGGTATTTCGCCCTAGCCCCACTTTGGGCCTTCCTTACCTTGTTGCACTGATTGGGCTTATCATCGGTGAAATAAAGATAATGCATGCTTACAAGTTCCAGGTACTTTAGGAGAGACAAATATAAAATGTGGCCCCTACACCCAAGTAAGGGGACGTACCTGAAAACTTAAATAACAATGCACACTGTGTCGCAGGGTATTGGGCTGAGTTAGTAGCTCAAAGGTTAGTGCGATGACTTCAGGGGAATTGAAGTAATCAGAGAAGCTTCATGGAGGAGGAGGAAGGTGATTAGGCTTTGCGGTATAAATAGGAGTTGGCTAGCCAGGGGAAAAAATAGTGGCATCCCATGCCAAAGGAAAGGAAAAATGAATGGCTTAGAGGTGTTTCCTGAGATTTGTCCAGAGGATGCCGAGGAAGACTAGAAGGCATCGGGAACATTCTAATTAAAATGTTTAGGGGTGCTTGGGTGGCTCAGTCCAGTGAGCGCCTGACTCTTGATTTCGGCTCGGGTCATGATCTCACAGTTCATGACAGAGCCTGCTTGGGATTCTCTTTCTCTCTACCTCTCTGCCCCTCCCCTGCGCTTGTGCTCTCGCTCTCTCTCTCTCTCTCTCTCTCTCTCTCAAAAGAAGTTTTAAAAATAAAAGCTTAAGTCTATTGTTTACTCCCTGTGTGGCGGTGAGATTACCTAACCTCAGGGCCACAACTTTTTCATCAGTAAAGGGAGCGTAATAAAGAAAAATGAATGAAACAGTCTAAACAGTCTTGCACACTCCGTAGGCACTTCCCCAAGTGGTTGCCGGCGTTTTCGACGTTGGTGGTACGGTCACAACTCTGCCACCACCAGTGCTGTGCTAACCTTCCCATGACTCCTCTACTCCTGTTAACAACCACCGTCACTCCTATCAGTAGTGGGCTGATTTCTATTACCAGGTCGCATCCCAGCTCTTTCCCCGATTGTCCCTACCCCACCGCCCATTGCCCACAAACCTCCATTCTCTGCTCCCAAAGTCCTTCGGAAGGAGACCTGACTGGGACACGGCAGGGCAGGTCCGGTGCAGGCCAGACCGCGAAACCAAATTCCAAGACTGGATTCAGAGGTAAAACACTTGACCTCGCTTTGCTCGTTGGTGCATTATGATGAGTAAAGACGAGTCACGTGGAACGGGACCCCCTGGTTTGTAACAAGAACGAGTTGGAGAACGTGGGCTGGGCCTCAGGTTTCCCTGGAGCCATTTTGCACTGCGTCAGGGACCCTTCAGATGAGCGGGGAAGTCTGGCTTGCAGATTGTTGGGACGGCAGCCATGTGCCTTACCACACAGGCTGGGTTGGCCGGCCGACGGGGGTTCTTACAGCTCTGTTGTCACTCTTCTTTCCCCTGGACTTGGAGCTGGTTGCATGGCATTTGAAAAAAAATGGTGTATATCTACTTGCCGTCCCTTCCCTTCGACATTTGAACTGCTCTTTAATAGAAACAATGCCTTAGTCACCTTAGTGATGTTTATTTTGAGCGTTTTCCTGTAGAACCACCCTGGATATGAAGTGCATCCTTTAGGAGCAAGACAAGATGCTAAAATATACAAAATGGGTAAAACCCCACGAATCTCTTAAATATGGCTTTCTGCCACCGCCGGGAGATGAGTCTGTAAAGGAGGGGGAGGAGGAAGGAACGTACGAGTACATTAATAAAGATGACCCCCCCCCTTCCTGGTACCTGCTCTCTTTGTGGTAAATAATAATTTGCAATTCTCATTCCTGAAATACGCGACTACTCGCAAGGTTTCGGTGGGATGACCTGTCCCCTCATTCCTTATTTCACTGACCGAGTTCTCCTCCTGCGTAGATCTGTAGGACTTGTCTGGGGGGCTTGTTAGATTCGTGTTTTATTACTGTACCTAGAGGCCTGTGGTATTTTACATGCTATTCTTGGAATTTTCAATTAGCAAATTTTAATTAACTAATTGAGGTTTCTTACTAAGAACCTTTTATGGTTTGTCATAGTAGTCTGGCTGTGTGTGCACCCTATTCTATTAAGAAGCCATTAAATCCTTAGAAACAGCCTGTGAATTCATTAATCTTACTGGAATATTGCACTAGTCTTGAGTAGAGAGCAGGGGCATTTGTTAAGGTAGTGTCTTAAAATAGAATCTTCCAGATGATAGAATGTTGCAACAATGGAGCTGGGGCAAAGGAGGAAAATATAGTTCTCCAGATAACCTGAAGTGCCCCATTTGGATTTATTTTTGAGTCCGTTTTTATTCATTTTTTATGCCTTTATATCTGAAGTTCTGGAAATTTATAATACTTCACGCCTGCTGCAGAATTCGAAATCCTGCAGGAATATCTTTGTAAGGCAAACCAGCCCAAGATGTCACTCTCTCTGAGTCCACCTTGAACGTGATCCCTTGTGTCACCATCTCCTAGAAAATAAAAAGCACAAAATCGGTTTATTTTATAAATCACTGAAAACCCCTTCTACCATGCCAGATGAGGCCTAATATTTAGAAAACCAAAGCTAGAAATTTCGCAAATGGATGTGGCCAAGTGTTATCAAGGGTAAGCTGGTGTCCTTGAAGGTCACAGGCGGCGTGCTTTGAGGATTGAAATACTGTTCACTTACCCAGGAGAGAACCAAGGGAGATCCGTATGTCCGATCAAAACAGGCCTTTGTCACTAGAGGGGAAAGGGGGTCGGGGAATGTAGAGTCAGGGCAGAATAGAACTGAAGTACCACAAACTTTCCATCCAGAAATGGCTTTATGAATTAGCCCACTTGATTTCGACTTTTCATAGAAAAATTAAAAATTTGCCATTATTCTTGTGCAGCTTTGACTCTGTGGGATCTCGAATACATGGACTCCTACTTCAGAAATAGCAACAGAACCCCAACAGAGTTCACTGCCCCTCTGGTCTCCAGGCCCCCAAGTGGTGGAATCTACAATTTGCACATGTCCTCACACCGGCCCTGTGTCATGGAGGCAGGTGTCGCCGACAGTCAGGCCTAGCCTTAAGCAAAATGGTGAGGTGGGTGAAGTTCGGCATGACTGCATTTTTCACCCATTCTCCTTAGCATAACTTTCCTGGTGTTGCCTGGACGTGCGCCTTTCCACACAAGGCCCCCCTCCTCCGGAAAGCAGTCTTGAGCATTTTTGTGAGGAAAAACATCGTCCCCCCTCAGGAGCTTTGAGAGGCTTGGTTGAGGGTAGAGAATGAGGTGCATAACTTACCATTCCAAGTAGAGGGCCATTAGGGCATAAAGACCTCTGCTTATAAGGTTCAAGGGCATTGGCTAATCACAGCCCCATACATTACCCTCCCTGATAGCATTCCTGTGTTAAGATATTTCTTGAATGCCTCAGTCGGAAACCCGAAGAGCTTGACCTTTATAGGGGTCTTTGGGCACGTGGTAAAATCAGTGAGGGTAATTGAGTCAGAAGACCCCTTGTTTTATATAACTAGCTGATCATCTGCTCTCATGGGAACATGAAGGAAGGGCAGAGGGTAGATCCAAATTAAATAGGTGTTAGCCCATATATCACTTTATACTCTGCTTCATCATTGAAGCTCTCAGCGCTGAGTAAAGGGTCCTGATCCTCGATCATTAAGATCTCCTGTGCCCTTCTCAAGGACTTGGCTGGCCGTGCCACTACTTCCTCTATGTGACAGCCCCCCACCCCCATCCAAACAGAAGTTCATCTCTTCATTTCCTCCTGTGCTCTATGACTTCGGTAAATGAAGTCCACGTGTCCCAAAGTGAATTCCTCACAACATCCCATGAGACGCTCTTCAGAGGGATTCTATAGCCAATTTAAGTTTCGGGGATGCTGTGCATCGGAGATACCTGTGCCTGGTGCAAGTTTGAAAGGTTCACGGTGCAAATTAAAGCCTCTGAGAATTTTTATTTTCACCAAGCTATCTGATTAACTTTGTTTAGCCTCGGGGTTCCCACCTGTATTTGACCATAGAAACCCTTTAGGAAGTGCTGCATGAAGTCAAGATCGTGCCTAACTGTGGCCTTCTATCTTACTACCACTGCTAGCTGACATTTGTGTGTGTGTGTAGAAACATGCCTTTTAGTGACACCCTCGCAATCAGTTGTAATATGTAAAAAGTGTGGACAAGTCGCTGACTGGGTGTGGGGGTTGGGTGAGTGGGTGGAGAGGAACTCCTGTCCACATGAACTCCTGGCATTTGCACCCAGTGTCACGATACAATTTGTTCTTGACCCACAGAAAGCCTGAAACTCGAAGAACATGAGTCAACTTCTTGTTCTTTTTTAGAAGCCAGGAAACTTATAGGGCTTTGGGGAGGTGATGTCCATCAGGAAAACACTCTAGAAAGCTAATTAAAAGTCTTTGTGTACTTGAAAGCGTTTCAGGGAAACAAATCATTGCAGTCCGATTGGAAAGATCTCTGTCAAAAGCAGCCAAGAGCCTTAACTTAGCACCGTTATAAATGAAATGATATAAATTACACCTCTTTTTCTAAAAACACACTGAATTCAGGGAATGCATGTTGGCCTGATTTTCACAGGAATTACAAAGGATGTTTCACTTATTACCACTTTTTTCTATTACTTCACAAATCTGGCGGCAACCGACGTTGAATATGTAAAAGACTAATATATATTTTGAGAAGTATAGGTAGGCCAAACCACAGGAATTTATTGGCCAGCCTCCTTAATTGTCATGAAGTTAGGAGAAGTCCATTAAGAGAGTCCCACAAGAGCCTGAAAAGTTAAGTGTGGTGCTCAGAGAGTGATCTTACTCAGAGATTGAGCCAAGCCTGCCTTATCCTCCACATGGCCCTCAACTTTGGTGCCTTTGATTTTCACACAGTAATCACTTTCACTTATGACAGGTGGATGCCCTAAGCCACCTCTCTTTGAGTTGCTGAATTCGGCCTCCGTATCTGGGCTGACCAATCAGTGAAAAACCGCCAGTGTGTGAGGCTGGGCGTCTTCTTTAGGGAGTGGAGAACAGGATTGATAGTGCAGGTGGACAGGAAGGTCCCGCCAAAGCCACCGCCCCACGTCAGTGTCCCAAGACTCAGTGGTCATACTCACCCCCCACCATGTCCTGTTCCATGGTTAGCATCCCTCTACAGGTAGCCACAGGCACTGAGCTTCTCGAGGGCCATCTTGGTCAGCGTTGTGTATAATCATTGGGAGCTCACCCGCCTCCAAGCCAGGCGGGGCAGGGTAGGTGGAGAACTTTCAGTGAAGGGAAGCAGGGAAAAGAAACACTTTGGCACCTATGAACCCGTGTGTGTGCCTCCAGGAGCTATAACGCGGTGGGCTACCTACCTACCGCAGGGCCGAAGGCTGTCTGTCCGAAGCCTCTGGAATGCCTGCTGTTAGAAGTAGCGAAAGACACGTTTTTGCCGCAGCCTGGACAGCCTGCCCGGAAGGGTCCTGCCAAGGGATGAGCAGGCCCACTTGTGGAGAGGGGCCTGGCAGGGCTCCAGTAGGGGGCAGGGGTCGGAGATCACAGCACCCAGCCCCAGGGTCTACTACCTTTGTCGCCACGCTTGGGTGGTGGTAATATTGTTGCTGTGGCTCCTTTGGTGAAATGTTCAGTGAGGAGCCAGCTGCGTTATGGTTGTCCAGGATAAGGAGTCCATCTTTTCCCGGGGCCGTTGAAGCAACGGTGATCATTACCTCCTCTCAGACTCAGCCCCTAACTTACGACAGATATGGTTTTTTTTTTTTTTCCAGGTCTTTGGTCTGATCTGAAAGGGGTTCACACCTCATTCTCAGTCTTTGTTTTCCACTTTTGTTCAAGTTACATTGATCTTTTTTTTTTTTTTTTATTCCTTCTCCCAACAAAAGAATGTGAGTGTATACATGTTGCCACCAGACTGGAGCTCTATTTAGAGATTCTGAGGCTCTAGATCGTTCTGATTAGGTCAGTTCTGAGCTCACACACCCCAGCCACAGCCTCTCCCTCTCAAAGCTGAGCCTGTAATAAACTGCAGGCACTTCGGCTAAGTACGATGTCCAAGGACTGGATTTGTCATTTGCCTTAGTAACTAAAACAGCCCATTTTAGATTCAGCATTAAGTCTGTAAATCCTTTTTATACACGTAAATTTTAATCTCAAATGCTACCTTCCAGATGAATGCCAGAATTGGGTTTGGACAGTTTTTACTTCTTGGCTGAAGTTAACACAAGGCCCACATCTCAAAATGTAGTTCAAGCTTAAAATTTATCCACCTGCACATTGGATTAGAGGGGCTTGAAAAATTGAGAAAGTGGAGAGTATTTTTAGGACACGGGGCCACATAGCCTTACGTGACTTAACTTTTCATATTATGTTTGCCAGCTGGAAAAATGTGAGTTTAGTAGAACTAAGGCGTCATCAAATATCTGTTCCATGCTTTTCAAACAAAGTAAGCTCAGGATTGTGCTAATACTGTAACTAATATCCCATGCTACTGCCTTTAGAGCAGGAAAAAAAACCACAAAACCCTGCCCCCTTTTTTCTCTAGGAAAGATGATTTTGTTTAATATATGAAGCTCTTTGTTGATCAGGCTGTGGTTCCATTTGGTAACATTTAAGGGATCAAATAGGTAAGACTTTTCATATTGAATATTGATAGCAGGTGCCTTCAAATCCCTTCCATGTTTGTACTCTCATAAGAATAAAACTATCTTAATGTATTTTTTCCTGAACATGTTTTGAACATGTTTTAAATGCATTTCTGCGTCTGTTCTTAGGAAGAGAAGAAAACAGACTAAAGTCGATAACATCTGATTTTAATGAAAGGGGAACATGCTTGTTTCGCTCTCCCAGCCCTGTGGCTGCTTACAGTTTGCTTCAGTCCCTTTTCCTCGGTGATTCATAGTCCAGAGAGACAAGTCCACTCCCAGCTAAAGCTCAGGCACTTTGGGAAGGCCTAAAGGGATTTGGTTTCTTTTAGCCAGATCCGTATTTCAGCTGTTGGTATTACTTACGAGACCCATGAAAGAATGTAAACAGAGAATCGGTGGATTAGACTGTAATTTTGTGCTCATGGGCTGTGTCTGCATTGGCAAAGGGCCCCTGTTTGGATTGGTGACCCAGGTGAGGCATAGGAACCGTTTCACTGGGTGCCAGGATCAGTGTCCTAATCCTGTTTTCTATCTAATAAGCTCCAACTGTTTCCTCAAAACCCAACTTCTCCAAAAGGACTTCCCTGACTCCTCCTGTCCCTTACAGTTAATTACTCCTCTGTGTAGATGTGGTTGTGTTTATCTGTGTACCTGCCTTGCCTGCTGGATTACGGGCCCTTTGAAGGCAGGAGCTGTTTTTTTTGTTTTATTTATGCCCCAGGAACTGAATACCAATCCGCGGTTATGTTGAATTGAATTGCTGATAATGCAGCTCCTGGGAGCACCCACACCGCTTGCCTTATCATTAACCAGTTTTTCATTCTAAAAGCATTTACTGAGAAACTCGAGTATCCGAATTTAAATGTTTGCTGAGTGACCTAATTCGTTATGTAGGAATAGGCACCTTCAGATTCTCGTAGCTACAAAGCCAAGTGTGGTTGCCTGGGAAAGATGACCAGAATCCGAAAAGTAAGCATGCGGCTTTTGCTTTAACATCTCAAATGCGTGCTTTCACTTCGTATTTGCATCTGCTGTGGTTGCAGATGCCTTAGAACCTGGCAAAAATTGCACTGTTAAATAGTCAGAGGCCTGTCAGGCTCGTAGTGGTATTCTTTTAGCTTAGCAGAATTAACATATCCAGGAATTCAGGGTAAAGACCATTTTAAAGCTATCAAAGGGTGAGTTACAATATTATTCCTAAAGAAGTTATCAAACCCAGATTCAAATGAAAAACCATACTGAAGGAGAGGGTATGGACATCATGCTGATAATAACTGTTTCTTGGGCCTTTACTATATGACAGGCACTGAGCCAAACTTCCTGAGTAAGATGGGTAAATAAATAGAAGTTATTAAGTCCAGTGTAAGTGGTTTACAATCATAAAAATAAGGGCAAGATTATGGAACACATACAACCATTTATTTAAATGCCATTTTAAAAGGAGAATGTAACAGCCTTATTTTGCATTTGCAGAAAATTAAAGGATAAATCCTCTTGTGTGCAATGGGAATGTCTTTTTTATGATTGAAATTCAGATCGTTTGAGCCATCAGTGCCTTTTTTTTTTTTTTTTAATGTTTATTTATCCCTGAGACAGAGAGAGACAGAGCATGAACGGGAGAGGGGCAGAGGGAGAGGGAGACACAGAACCGGAAGCAGGCTCCAGGCTCTGAGCCATTGGCCCAGAGCCCGACGCAGGGCTCGAACTCACGGAGTGCGAGATAGTGACCTGAGCCGAAGTCGGACGCCCAACTGAGATCAGTGCCTTTTTAATAGAAACTTATTGGACTGATTTGTAATATCGTGTCCTATGTCAGGCCTTGGAATAACCATTAATGTATGGGTACTGAGACAACTGCTTAGTGTAGTTCTGTGGGGCACATCATAGGCTAGGTATTGGATTAAATAAAATATCTAGCTCAATGCACATAGTCCTACTGAGTAGGACAATACAGAGGTCAAGTTTTGTTAACTAAGTTTCGTTCAAAGTTAAAATGATTTCATAAGTCCCGCTCAAGGTTTGATCTTTGGTTTTTAATTACTGTAGGTTGACATTATCATGAAAAGCCGATTTATTTTTTATTTTTTTTATTTTTTAATGTTTTTTTTTTATTTATTTTTGAGACAGAGAGAGACAAAGCATGAGCAGGGAAGGGGGAGAGAGAGGGAGACACAGAATCCGAAGCAGGCTCCAGGCTCTGAGCTGTCAGCACAGAGCCCGACGTGGGGCTCGAACTCACAGACCGTGAGATCATGACCCGAGCCGAAGTCGGACGCTCAACTGATTGAGCCACCCAGGTGCCCCAAGCCGATTTATTTTTAGTACAATGTATGCCTATCTAAGAATTACTCAGAGGTCCCATGGTCATGACAGTTAGCCATTCATGGATTGTCTTCCACAGATATATTTTCATCACACTTAGAGGAGGGTCACTGGACAATCCTAGCCCTTCTTGGTAGGGACAGAGTCCAAGCAGATGCTCTAAGCATGCCTAAGAACACTGGACCATCTTGGGCGCCTGGGTGGCTCAGTCGGATAAGCATCTGACTTCGGCTCAGGTCATGATCTGATGGTTCATGAATTAGAGCCCCACTTCTGGTGAGCCCTGCTTCTCTCCCTCTCTCTCTCTCTCTGCATCTCTGCCCCCTTCCCCCATCCCTCATAGGATTTCCTCTCTCTCTCTCTTTAACAAAAAACAAAAAACCCTAGACCATCTTGAAGTTAAAACAGCTTTGCATATTTAGGCCCTCAAATGATTCACTAACCCCCATCTAGGGTGGTACCCAGGTGTCCTACTATGACTTGAGAGTATATAGACTCAACAACATTGCAAAGTAAAGAGAAGTCTTACACTGAGATCTGGGCGACCAAGTAATCACTTCTGCGGTACTTTGTAGATTACAAAACAGTTTGGTAGGTGTAGTTTTATTTACTGTGTTCATGATGACACTACAAAAACTTGAACCTCAGAAATGTTAACAGATGCCTGTGAAACTCAAAAGGATACCTGTGTCTAACAGGTGTAGTGGGGGGTGTGGGGTGAGGTTATGTCAAGGGTGTCATGAAGAGCAAGGAAACCCCCAGTGGGTCTGATGCAGAGTGTCTAGTAAATGGAAGGGACACCTGTAGTTAGAAATCGTAGGAAGTTTCTAAGATGGAGGTTGGAGGCGATGGGGAGTAGTTTTGCCTAAATCTAAAGGTGAAACTTGAAGCTCCTGATATACATCCTATGAAGCTGGCAAAGCTGTGAGATAGAGCTTCTTGAAGACTGGCGTTGGCCAGGAGGTCAAAATTTAAATGGCCACAGAGCCCATCGAATGGGTCAGGACCCATGTGGCAAAGGTGCTCTTCATGCCCTGAGCATGGCAGCTCTTCCCTGCAGGCAATTTGGATTCTGAGATGACATCTGCAGCCTGAAAGCTGCCATTGTGGGAACCTCAGCCACAAAAGAGGAAAAGGAGAAAACTGCAGTGTTGGGGGGGCCCAACTACAGAGAGGATCGTGGGAGTCAGATGGTACCCCAGGGTCGGCACCATCAACCAGGGTACTTCTGTTGAGAGTTGCCTTTTACCACAAAGGCTTCCTTTTCCCCCAACTCTTCTGGGCCTCCTGGAGTCCTGATAAGGAGCTGTATTGTCCTACAGAATTTCTCCGAATGACTGTTGAATCGGAGGATTCCCCCAAAAGAGCAGAGTCACTAACAATCTGGGTAGTGAGGGGAAGCATGTAACTGGTGGAGGGAGCGGCTTTTATGGGATGTGTATGCAGCTGACAACAGGGCCCGCTGAGTCCAGCCTTGTGAATCTGTGGGTGCCCATTTTAGCATATGTCCTGGCCTTCCAGGTGTTCAGAAACTCGGTGTCTTCTAAGGGCAGATGGTAGTTAGTGATTTGCCAAGTTGTCTTGACCACTGGCACAATTGTGAGGTGGGTCTAGGGGAGAAAACTTCCAAAATAGAGCCCCAAAGCTCCACCACCGGCTTTAAATCCCATAGTCCCCATTTTTTTGAATCACCAAGAAGATGGGATATAGCTTTCGCAGGAGGGACTCTAGTTTGGTGAACGTTACTGTCGCGAGAACCGATGGGTAAAGCTGAGCTGGATTTTTCCACATTTTGCAAGTTGCAGAACTGTCCACAAGCCCTTGGAGATTATCGGTTTGTACAGACCATAGCTGTGCTCCAGTTCGTCACACCTTGGCCAAAAATACTCCTACGTGCCTGATGTTGATCTCCAGAATACGGGGCTGTCGGGATTGTTCCAACCCCTTGAAAGGGCACGGATGTACAAAGGCGAAGTCATCCCCCGGCGACGTAATGAGAGACGATTGCTAAGGTTTCTGCTTGGGTTCTCTTTCCATAGGCATTGCAGTGTGGTGGGGGAAATTAACGTAGAAAATGAAGACTGCTTCATTAGGTAGGACCTTAAGGTCTGTAATACGTATCACCAGATTTGTTTGATTAGATGAGACTCGTGTGAGGGGCAAAAAATAAAACCACCGCCTTCCATACAAAGTTTACCAAATACTGGCAGGTAGTTTTTATTTGACCACCTTTGTGGCGATAAGCTGGAGCACCTCATACAGTTTCTATCTTTGCCCAGCCTCCCTGGGTCCGTTCAGTCACCGGTGCCCCCACATCCGTGAGCTGCCTGTCACTGACCAACCGGCTGATCAGCGCAGGGCACGGTCATCGGCGCGCCGGCCTCTCCTACCCGGCCCCCTGGCCCCCAGCATCCTTTCAGGCTTTTGGGCCTCCTTGGCAGCTTCTCGGTAAAGTGAGGGAAGAGAGATCGGAGGGCAAGCGGATCCCCGGCCTGGAGGGGGCAGGCAGGGCTGGGTGTTAGTCACCACTGTCATCTCGAGGCAGCACTGGCAGCGGGCACGGTCAGCATCCAGGTGGGAATCCGTGGGCAGAGGCCTGATAAATTTTCATCAAGCGTTCCAGGGCTTTGATCCCCAGTGAGGAGTGGCTGGCGATGGCAGTTTCTTACCTTATGTCACTATGGATGTAAATAACCAAACAGAAGGGGGGGGGGGGATAGTAAACTTGCTACATTTCGAATTCTGTAGTTTTGGCGTTGGTTTGCAGATCACCATGGATCAAAAAGAAGAAATTAAGAAATGTGGACTTGACTAAGTTGTGTGAAATGTCCAGAAATAAATGCCCTATTAAGGCAGATTCATTTGAAAGAAGCAGAAACTTCTATGAGCCACAAATGCCAAAAACAGAAGAGTGGTGGATTCTTAGTAAACTAATTGTTCCTATTAGATTGTTCTTTATGGACGGCTACTATTACGTAATGGTTCTAAATCCGTTAGCGGAAGTACATCCCATGATCCAATGAAATTTACTTGTCAACAGAAGACAAAGAAGACAAGACTCTTTTTTTTTTTTTTTTTAATCTTGGAAGCACTTGAAAGCACTTGAAACTATTTTGCAAACATAGGATGATATGAGCATCTTCAGGCTTAGTGATTAAATAATCGACCCTACTAGAACGCAAGCAAAACATAGACTCTCTGAAGGTAATCAAAATGCCAACTATCACTTGCTTTATGAGGTAACGTGACACGTGGAACAGACATGAGGCTTTTCTTCTCACCTCAGAGAGGAGAACAAATTGTTTTGTGATCCTACTCTAAAAGGACCCAGACTTCAGGCAAGTTTTACTGTAGGCAAAAAATACAGAACCATTTCAGATGAAACGCAGTGGGCATGAGATAGCATGGCTACCCAGAACGCTTTGAATTCATTTTTTCCCTCTTAGGACAGTGGCATTTGTTGGCAGCTTCATTTCTGCCTTGGGGTCTCACTGTCCTGCTAAGGGGCAGAAAAAGATTTTGGATCCTTTCACTCTGCAGGAAACCCCCTGCCTAATTTCTAGCTCTCGAAACCACACCCTTTTGGGAATCCTGTCATCAGCTATGATTGGGCTCAATACATGTTGGAATTCAAGAACTCACCTTTGATAACGCCCACCATCTTGAAACTATCACATGTTAAAACTATCACAAGACCTTAGACTCCAGATTGGTACTTTTGAGGTACTGAACTGGGAGAGTGGGGAGGAAAGAAAGCCTTTTAAAAATCTCTCAGGACCAGAGAGAGCCTAAACACACAGCTGTTGGGCACGCTTCTTAGGGCAGTGACGCTCATCGGTAGTCATAATCTGCCCCTGCTTACTGGAGTAAGGAGTAGACCAAGATAGTTTACTAAGCACTTGGGCACCACCCATGAGACAAGTCAACAAAACCCTTCTTTGCCTTTGGATTCACAGATAAATCTATGTGATAGAAGTTAAATGGCAGCAAAACTGAAGCCGCCCGGTGGCCTAGAACAAATCGCTCCCATTTATGGCCCTTCCTCCCAAGTCACCTAAGGAGATCTTAAAGACACAAATTCCTGGCTCCAGCCTCTAGAGATTCTGGTCTAGGAGGAATGATGTGCCACCCGGGCATTTGTATTCTAATCTTCCCAGTTGTCTTTTGGAAGACACTCACAGCCCTGCGAGTACCGAGTACTCTACATTCTCAAGGAGACTTGGTTGGTTGTTAGGGGGACCATGGAGACTCTTTGACTCTTTTCTCAGTAGGATGTCAAGTAACACAGAGGCTGCTTCATCCCCAGTCCTTGTTGGCTGTGCTGAACGTGAGGCCTTGCCCGATCCCAAAGTGCCTTCCGAATTGCATATTAGAGAGTCTTTATTCTATATAATTCTGTAATTCTTCAAAAATATTTATCCCTATTTGGTGTGTGTGGGAACTAGAACACTTGATTTCCCTTCCAGACTAAATAAATTTACTGCAGACTTTAGTCCTATCTCCTGGTAGATTAAGCACTCCACCAGTGAGATTGTGGCAAGTGGCTACAGTTGTGGACATTCTGAGGACTATCCCAGATTCGTAGATCACTTGTGAGCTCTGAGAAATTAGTTGTTTCCAAGAACAGTCTGTCAGTTCCAGACCAGTGCCACGTACAAATTATATAACTCTTGGGTAGAGTCCATTCCGGCCAGACGGGCAGGCTGTGCTGATGCTGCCGACCCTGAGATCACTTGGCAAGGGTACCACGATGAACCAGACCCCTGATGTGTGTTGGTTACTGGTCTGGAGGGAATCAAATAACCATAAAAATCTGACAGGTGTAATCAGGCCTGGTGGGGGGGGAGGGGGTTGCTGGGAAGGTCTGACTTGTAGGGACCCGCGAACCCTGGGACTGAGAGGGGAGGTACGGAGGGCCCTGCTGGTCGACCTCAAGGTCAGAGGTCGGAAGATGCCACACAGAAGCTCCATGGGGATAATCAGGACTGCTCGTCACAGTCCAGAAAGTTAGCGCTGGGTATGGCTCGCCATACTGGTCTTCACTGGATATTTTATGCACTAGCCCTGTCATCGTTTTTTATAAAGCCGATACCTACACATATAATTCTGTTTGAAACAATGCCTTCTTGTTTTACTTTGGTTAGAAGTGTGTCCAGTAAGTAGCAGTGAGTTTAAACTCTGGCCTTGGAAGATTTTTCAAAGGCTTCTTCCCCCCGCTCCCCCCACCTCCACCAGGTCAGTACCCCGCAAGCACCAAAGTGGATTTTCGAACACTTCCCCAAAGCTCCGAGGTGGAAGGACTGTTTTCTTGTACGTGTTGTGATAGTTTTAAGATGCCAGGGCATAGTGGGGCGGTGTCAAAGATTATTTCTTGAATTCTAACATGTGTTAAGAGTCCCATCATAGCTGATGGTAGGATTCCAAAAAGGGTGTGGTTTCGAGAACTAGAAGCTAGGCAAGGGGTGTCCTGCAGAGTGAAATGATCCAAAAGCTTTTTCTGCCCTTGGAAGGACAGTGAGGCCCCAAAATAGAAATGAAGCTCCCTAGGGCTGGCTTTACTCAGACTGCTGGAGCGCTAACTGCTGACATGTGTTTTTATGAATATTGTTGCTAATGGAAACAGCTTCGGGCAAATGACAGCACCCAAGATTCTCATGTGACCCCTGCATGATTTTTTTTGGAAAAACGTGACTTTACCAAAAACAATAAATGAAATCCCGCATCCATATGTTTAAGGCGAGTTCAAGAAGCTGTTATGTTGGCCTGAGACCAGGACTGTGAAATAAATAGCCGGCATAATTAATTTTTAAGATGTGGTCAACATTATAAAATGAAAAATTTGATACTAGCTGCTTAAATCTGGCATCCACATACAAAACAAATTATAGTCTACCACTTGGGTCCCAGTTTGTATTTCAGATTACTTAATTTTTTTTTCAGTAGATGTATGTCGACAGGCATATTTTTCAAAATAGGAAACCAAATGGCAAATGGTAAGATGCTCAGAAAATTAAGGGATCGGTCTGCAGGCCAGCAAAGGCCTATTAAAACCTAATGCACTCTTCCCCCTACCTATGAGCCACACTTCCTATTGAGCTGGATTCATGCATAGAACGATTTGGAATACAGAGGCTACGAGTAGGACTCTGATAGCACACCAGACACATATATTACATTCCTTATTACTAAAGTGTTTGGAAAGATTTAGCTCCCTTCGTAGTGTTCAGAGAGAGTTAAATGGTATCAGATCAATTGCACCCTGCCCAGTGGGGCAGTAACTTTCATGCTAAACTTGTCTGTAGAGGATATGTTTCCATAGTTTTTGCAAAACCTTATGTGGAATTTGAACGTATGTTCAAGGACACGCCAAGGAGGGATGTGGTACCAAGTAATTTCCACATCAGCATTGCATCGTGTCATAGGAATCAGAGGAAGTGTGAAAATCGGGAGGCTGACTTCAGCCTGCGAGGTTTCATTCCCAGCCCAAATCCGAGTTTCCCTTGACAGGGCACGGTGCGGAGAGGCCTCAGGATGCGGAAGGCCGGGCCACCAGGTGTCTCTGTGGAAAGCACGGAGTCTGTGCTAACACCCTGGAGAAGGGGCTGTGTAGCTCGCCCCAAATAACAGCAGCACTCATCAAAGCAAAATGCAGGCACACCTGCTTGAGGGGGAAGCAATGAATGCGCACACAGAGGGAGGACTGGAACACCACTGGAAAGAAAATCAGCCCGCACAGTGTTTATGAAACACTTGATTTACACCCTCGTGGCACTAACTTGGCATCATACGGAGGGGAAAGCCTGGCTCCCTAATTTGAGATTGCATGTGAAGGAAGTAATGAAGCAGGCCCAAGGTGTCGGGGGAAGAGAGAACACATTATTTCAGAAGGAAATGACCGCATTCCTTTCTTGCATCTCCCCGGATCTATCGCAGGAGACCTTCATCTGGGTCTCATTAGCCAGCCGGCCGCGCGGCCTCCTGCTGGTGGTGGAGGCGTCTACCCTGCCTTCCTCTCCCCCGCGTTGTTTCCCACAGCCTCGAATCCAGCTCGCAAGCCATCTTGGGTGTGGCCACTGGGGAAACACCATTTGGCCCCTTCACTGCACAGGACGAGTTCTCTGTCCCTTCTGCGCAGACCACATGGCCCACATGTAGAGAATGGAAACATCTGTATTTTCCTAGGGGTCCCTTCTTGGGATGGTGTCCTTCTGGTCTGGGAAAATTCGGAACCATTTTTGAGGAGGTTGCCTCGAGTTATGCTCCGAACCGCTACGGTGCTCTGGGTTCTTGTCCGGCTGGCTCAGGGAGGGCAGGCAGGTGAGGCAAGAAGGTGGCCATGTGGCGGAATCGAACAGTGGTGAGATGTCCACGTGAAAAAGCAAGCCTCCCTGGAGTCGCAAAAGCCAGGGCAGAGGAGGTTTGTGCCCCAAAATGACCACCTAAGGCTGAAAATGCTTCAGGTCACGTGATGAACTAGCCCCCTCTTGCCTCACCCCCCAGAAAAGCCCCCGTGAAAAGATAGAGGCACGTGTTGGGGCTTGGTCCTGCCCTGCTGCTTTGTGGGTTGGTCACAGCAGAAAGCCATGTATTATTTACTGCTCCTTGTGATTAAAATGCCCCGTAACAGGGTCGGGCAATATTCTCAGGCCAATGTCAACTTCTCCCAACCTTTCTACTAAAAGCATTTGTCCCAGTAAATAACATACACCGCGGGGTCCCACCTACTTAGGCCAATGGGAGCCTTGCCTTTGGCTCACTCGGGCCTGGGCTCTGAAGCCTACCCGTTGCGGGCTGTTACGCAAGTCCTTTAGCCTCTCCTAACCTATTCCCTGGTCTCCAAGGGGAAGATGATAAGAGGGATACAGTGTGCCTTCGACAAAGGAAAGCGCTCCCCACGGCGCAGGACCTGGAACGAATGCCCATTTCAGTAAAATGCGGCTCCTTTCGCTATGGCCGAGGCAGGCCGTGCGGTGCTCGCCCCAGATGATCTTTCCAAAGAACCTCATCCTTGGTCTTGAATAGTTGAGGGCATCTGTATCTAAGACTATAGTAAATGGTCTGTAGAGGTAACTTTCAGCTCAGCTATTCTCTTACATCCTCACTGTCGTAAAGGAGGAAGAATGAGTGACAGGATACACGTGAGACCTTGTGCCGAGCACGGAGCGAGCACTTCATAAATGATACTTGTGGCTGATCCTATCTCGATCACGGGAACGGGAACACAGAGACAGCGAACGGGTGTTCACCACCCGCTGTGCGCTGGCCATGCTCCGTGTTTCTACACGTGTTACCCCTTAATCCTCACCCCAGACCCCAGGCAATGGGGTGGATGGTGTTGGCTCCATTTTTCAGTCAAAGCGATTTATTCCAAGTGACGGTAAGCAAGTGACCGAGCTGAAAGCGACCTCCCATCTGATGCCAGATGCCCCGAAGAGTCGTAGGAGTGTGCAGTTTTGTGCCTCCGCCTCCCAAGTTGCCGCTTTCCAGTCGCTTCCCTCCTGTGGGCCATGCTTAAGCTGGCATAAACTTCAAAAACGGCTCATTCTTCCTGCTGGACAGGCCATAAGTAAGACGCATCATAATTAGCTATGTCTGATTGACCTCCTGTTGTCCTAAGCTGTAGCCCCTAATTGTATGGTGGTGGGGGTTTTGCTGTGGCTAGTTTTATCATTTTGACAGTTTGCTAATAAAAGGTCACCACAGGTACAGAAGCGCCCTGATTTACATATGGCAAGTAAAAGGGCATTATGGGAAGTCAGCATCTAAGGTAGGCCTGTGCATTTGTTGCTATTGACACCCATGCTGAGATTCCGTAATTGACACGAAATGCTATTATTAAGCAGGTCTGTTGAGATAATTAGCACTCAGGGTTGCATTTTTAATCGGACTTGAGTCAGATAATTTATCACAGCGGTAGCAAGCTGTCAGGGTCATACAATAAATACTCATTAGGGCTGAATAAAGATTAACTGCAAGCTGAAAGAAAATTAGGCCAAGGAGTAACACTTGATTTCAATATTTACAGTGCTAATTTGGACTGATATTGGCAAAAAGATCAGATCCCCAAATCGAGCTCATTTATGGAGGAAGAAGAGATACTGAGATGCCTGAGCGGGGATCTTTTTAAAGCTTGAAATCTTATTCCTAACCGATTGCCAAAAGTATTAATTTCGAAAGGTTCATTTGGCACGGCGGCTCCGGGAGCCTTGCTACCTCTGCATTAATAAGATGACAACTGCAAACAGAGAAATTGTGCGTCTTGAAGGCATGCCTAATTTGTTAACATTAGTCAGATCTTGCACTTTTAATTTAATGCAACTCACTTGTCTCTGGTTCGTACGTGGGCAGTTTATGGCACTTCAAGTTAATTAGAAACACCTACCATTAAAACATGCAACATCTTTAAAGGAAAAAGGAAGTCATTTCAGGCCACTATATTACCAGGCCAAGACATTTATGTACTTGCTGATAATTTACAGTATACTAAAGATAGGGAACCAAATGAGAACATTAGTATTTATGAATACAGTAAATTTTGTTGACAAAACCAGTGTAAAAGGTCAGATACAGAATCCACAGCGAATGTGCAGTTTGTTTATCAGACTGAGAGGCTTAGATTTTAATAGAAAATTAATTTCAAGGGCTGCTGCATTGGTGGAAAAACCCCGCTGACGTCCCAAGATCCACGCGGCCTCTACCGGAGCCTACCCCTACAGGGACCAAGGGTCAGTGGCTGGCGTGGACCATCCCTGGTATCTTGGTGCCGTTATCAGACTTGAGGGTTTCCAGCCAAATCACTGTCATCTTCAGAGAGCTTTTGGTAAAAGCCTAGCTGTGCTTGTGGTCTTTCTCTGTAGAAAGACTGGAGGTGAACTCTGAGACGGGGCTTCTGGGGGAGCGTGTGCTGTGTGTTGGAAATGCAAGCTATAGAAAGACAATGAATTAGACCCAGGCAAGGACTCTGAGGTGGGTCTAGGGCACAGAAAGGATACCCGAGGGCACGAGGGGACCAGGCGGAGGGAGTTGTAGATCTCCCGAGGCTGTGAGCTGTCAGCAGGAGACTGATCCCAAGGGGAGAAAAAGGAGAGAGCAGTGTGAGAGGGTGGAAGTGTTTGGTGGCCACAGCAGAAGGGTCTTGCCTTTCTCACCAGCCCTTCCAGGGAACTTACCAGAAATAAACTGAAGAGGACTTTGTGGTGCCGGGGTTGATTTCCAATGGTGGTTCCTTCAGGTCTGGTACAGTGTTGGGTGGTGAGCAGGAATGAGGAGGACAGAGGACAGGTGGCAACAATTGGCTTCCTTCCCAGGAGATGGTGGCCTGCTCGCTGCCATCGCCCTGGAGGTCCCCATCCACATCGCCAGTCTGTCCGCTGCCTGCCTTTGCCCTCAGAGCCTTCCTCGTTGGCCATGGCAGCCAGAGAACAGGCTTTCAACCTTAGCTGGAAAGTGATGGGTTTAGGGGCGCCTGGGTGGTTTGGTCGCTTAAGTGTCCGACTCTTGATTTCAGCTCAGGTCATGATCTCGTGGTTCGTGGGATTGAGCCCTGCGTCGGGCTCTGTGATGATAGCATGGAGCCTGCTTGGGATTCTCTCCCTCCCTCTCTTTCTGCCCCTTCCTCCATTCGTGTGTGTGTGTGTGTGTGTGTGCGCGCGCGCACACACTGTCTCTCAAAATAAACTTAAAAAAAAAAAAATGACGGGGGAAGACATCCAGATGGCCAACCGACACATGAAAAAATGCTCCACATCACTCATCGTCAGGGAAACACACATCAAAACCACCGTGAGATACCGCCTCACACCTGTCAGAATGGCTAACATGAACAACTCTGGCAACGACAGATGTTGGCGAGGATGTGGAGAAAGAGGATCTCTTTGGCACTGCCGGTGGGAATGCAAGCTGGGGCAGCCACTCTGGAAAACAGTATGGAGGCGCCTCAAAAAACTAAAAATAGAACTACCCTACGACCCAGCAATTGCACTACTAGGTATTTATCCAAGGGATACAGGGGTGCTGTTTCGAAGGGGCACATGCACCCCCACGTTTATAGCAGCACTATCGACAATGGCCAAAGTAGGGAAAGAGCCCGAATGTCCATCGATGGATGAATGGATAAAGAAGTGTGATACACACACACTAGAGTATTACTTGGCAATCAAAAAGAATGAAATCTTGCCATTTGCAACGACGTGGATGGAACAGGCGGGCATTATGCTAAGCGAAATGAGTCAGAGAAAGACGAGTATCATATGACTTCACTCAGATGAGGACTTTAAGAGACAAAACAGATGAACATAAGGGAAGGGAAGCAAAAATAATATAAAAACAGAAGAGACTCTTATATATGGAGAACAGACAGAGGGTTCCTGGAGGAGTTGTGGGAGGGGGGATGGGCTCAATGGGTAAGGGGCACTAAGGAATCTACTCCTGAAATCATTGTTGCACCATGTGCTAACAACTTGAATGTAAATTTAAAAAAATAATGGTAAAATTAAAAAAAAAAAAAAAAAAGACAGGGCTAGTTACAGACAAATAGGAAAGCAGAACCCCTGACTCCAGCTTCTTCATCTGACCGTGTGTCAGCCTGGTTGACGGGAAGCCGGGGACGAAAGCAGATCTGAACCCCGCAGACTTTCTCATGAAGCTGGGAGTCAGGCCAATAACTGTAAAACCGGGCTCCTACGCTGAGTGCCAAATGTAAGAAAAACGACACGTTAGGGTTGCTGACAGCAAGGTGACCTTTAGCCTGTGGCCTTACACGCGGGACCATCCCACTTCTAGAAGGCCACCGTGATTTCTGGCCGAAACTCGCCCAACTGCTGAAATTGCCGTAAGAGGGATGTGAAGGAGGAAATAGGACTGCGGCCGCGGGTCGCCGGCTGGCCGGCCAGGGCACAGGGCCACCCACGCTCATCCCCTTCGCTCCAGATCCAGAGTCCCATAAGCCTGACTTGCTGCTGGCCGAGTGCTGGGTGCGGAGGCAGGCCTCTGACCTACAGGCTGGAAGGCGAGGCTTTCTTTCCATCTGCTTCCCCTTCGAGACTATTACTCGCCCTGGGTCTCAGTCCTTCCCCACCTCAAGCCATTATTTCTACCTGTTTTGACTTAGCTCCCTGTCAATTCCTCTTTGCTAAGCTGTGAGCTGGTAACAGTCTTCTTCCCAGAATCTTGATACTCGAAGCAGTGAATTTCTGATAACCAAAGAGCTCCCAAGGTCCCAAATGATGCATCTCTAACTGTAACATTTTGTTGTTGTGTTTTGGAGCGGAAAGGTCTGCTCTGTGCTCCTCGAACCACACTGCATAGCCAGCTGCTCCTTGGCTCTTAAACAGTAGGGGTATTTTAGAGACATGGCCCAAGTGTCTGGTTTCCAGCTAAACAGTGATGGGGGAGAAAGAGGCAGAATGCCCTTCCAGAAACCAGCGTGAGGAAGCACTCTCCACATGGGGGCAGAAATCAGAATCTTCAGGTCTTTCAAAAAGAATCCTTAAAGGCAACCACGTAACTCTTAACAACATTAGCTACTCTTTATTGGCCACTTATTGCCACACCTCATCAAAGCACTTTGCACTGGGTTAATTTGTTCAGTCCTTATATCTGCATTATCCCCACTTCACAGATGAGGTGCTTGAGGCACAGCGATAATCAGTAACTTGCCAGAGGCTGCAGCACCCTTGAGGGGCGAAGCTGAGATTAATATGCTCTGGAACTCCATGGAAATTGCCACAGGGCAAAGAACTGCTCGACAGATGCCAGGGCCAGGGCAGAGCAACAGGTTTCCAGAGGATCTGACCACAAACACAGATGCTTTGGTGGTGAGGGGTTGGGCGGGGGGTGTTTTTATTTCAGGGAAAAGTTAATGTTGAAAAGGGAAGAATAAGACAAGATGCGTGCCTACGTCTAGAGGTCAGGCCATGTGAAGGGGGCGCCTACACGGCTCAGTCAGTTAAGCTGCTGACTTCGGCTCAGGTCATGATTTCGAGGTTCCTGAGTTCGAGCCCTGCACTGGGCTCTGTGCTTACAGCTCAGAGCCTGGAGGCTGCTACGGATTCTGTTTCCATTTCCCTCTGCCCCTCCCCTGCTCACACTCTGTCTGTCTGTCTGTCTCTCTCTCTCTGTCTCTCTCAAAATTAAATAAAAAAACGTTAAAAAAATTTTTATTCTTAAAGAATTTGACTGGGAAAGTGTTTGTGATAGAAAAAAAACTGAAGATAACCAAAATGCTCTTAAGTTTGAGATTGGTTCAGTAAATTGAGTGTATTCATCCTATTTAAAACCATGAGGTGGGGGCGCCTGGGTGGCTCAGTCGGTTAGGCGGCCGACTTCGGCTCAGGTCATGATCTCGCGGTCCGTGAGTTCTAGCCCTGCGTCGGACTCTGTGCTGACAGCTCAGAGTCTGGAGCCTGTTTCGGATTCTGTGTCTCCCTCTCTCTGACCCTCCCCTGTTCATGCTCCGTCTCTCCCTGTCTCAAAAAATAAATAAACGTTAAAAAAAAATAAAAATTAAAAAAAATAAATAAAATCATGAGGTGGAGTCACATATAATGACCTAAAAAGATGTCCAAGAGACATTGCTATGTTTAAAAAGAAAAAGAAATATGCAAAGTGCTACAATCTTTTATATATATATTTTAAAAGTTGGTAAAGAGAATACACTGGAAAATGCCACCGCCATTCCCCAGCCACTGACAGTGGTTGGGATGGGACTGTGAAAACTCCCTTTTTACGTTGTAGGTAATTCTATAACATTTGGATGTTTATGGTAAGATGTGCTGCTTTCAAATTCCAAAGAAACAAAGAGATAAAAAAGCCAGTGTTAACGGACAGCCCTATTCAGTCAGGTAAATGAGATTTCCTAACGGGATATAAAGCTTTTTCATAGCATATTGATTCCATTGTTATATATCCATAAAAACAAGAGAGAACACGGATTGCTTAATTTTTTTTTTTTTTCTGATTTGTAAGCAGTAAACCTATTCACTGATTTTTGAGTGTTTTCGAGTCAACAATTTTTTTTTTAATTTTTTTTTTAATGTTTTATTTTTATTTTTGAGACAGAGAGAGACAGAGCATGAACGGGGGAGGGACAGAGAGAGAGGGAGACACAGAATCGGAAGCAGGCTCCAGGCTCTGAGCCATCAGCCCAGAGCCCGACGCGGGGCTCGAACCCACGGACCGCGAGATCGTGACCTGAGCTGAAGTCAGACGCTCAACCGACTGAGCCACCCAGGCGCCCCTCGAGTCAACAATTTATTTTCCGTGTAGATGTGCTTTGGGAAGAGAGAGAGCATATTTTGGTTACCTCTGAGCAAACCAGGGTAAGAATACATCATAGAAGCATCCAGAAGGCAAAGTTCAACAAAAAACTAGCCACTGCCTTTATTGAGTAGCTACTACGCACCTCATTTAATCCTTACGGCAGCCCCGTGGAGTATTGTGTGGGTTCCTGTTTCTCAGTAAAGGCAAGTAAAGGCAGAGCGAGGGCAAGTGACGTGCACATAGCTAGTAAGTGGTAGCCTGGGATTTCAAACTTTGTCTATGAGTTACTCTTCCGGAGTCCTTGTTAACCATTAAGCTTAACTGCTTCCCTGTGGAGTAAATGGCTTGAGTACCAGAGCTTTCTTTCTAACGGCCAAGTCTCATCGGTCGCTAAGAGCCGTCCCCAGGAAGTAGCTGGCAAGACGTCCACAACTCGAGTTGACGCGGAGTCATAGAAGTACACGAAGGCAGCCTCACGTTGTTGGCAAAGCCTCACGGGAGGATTTAGGAATTAGGAAACTGCTTGTCTGGAGAGACAAATAGAGCAAAACTAAACGTTAAAACATTAAAGCCCAGGCCCCTATTTAACTTGCTGTGTAATGGGATCCTGAAACTTGGAGTCACCAAGCATGTCCGTGATGTCAAATATTTGGCTATGATTAAAGCAGGAAGTGGTATGAGAATGTTTAAAGCATGCAGTTCCTTCTGGAAGGGGTAATAAATAGGGAATCTTTGACAACAGCAAATAAAGCAGGACATGTAAATAGAAAGGCTGGCCTTATGAGCCATTTTATGCCATCGACAGGCAGGATAGGTAATCAGGATAGACGTGGGAGAGCGTTTTAATCTTTACTACCATCATCTGTTATCAGTCGCGGTAGAAGTAAACAAATGGGCAAAATAAAGCGGAAAGCCTACCTACTCTTTCAAGCACACTTTGTACCTGACTTTGTGCATCGGATACAAACCAAGCAACATGCAAACGGTGTGTGCTGAGCTCACCTTAGAGAGAATGCATAAATGTGCAAATAAAAAATAAAGGACTGCTCAGTAGCAATAATTCAGCGTTTTTACCGTAACAGACTAGGGCCACTGATAAGCTGTATTTTCTGTAATGGAAATCTTTATTGATGGCACTCACAAAAAAGTTCAACCAACGGAAAAGAAGCACGTAGACACAGATGAGCGAGAGGGTTGGCGAAACACTGGTGGAGCTTCCGAAGGAAGACCGTGCTAAGTGAAATAGTTAAAATAAGCCATGTTGTTCTTCTGGTCACCAACGAAAACACGTCCTCTTGGCAAGCATGTATTTTCTCTCACTTGGTTTTCCTTCCAAGCCCTGCCTAACCTCTCATTCTTTGGGTCATCTCTCTTTTCCCTAAAGTAAAAGGAAAGAAAAACCTTTTATTTTCTTTGTGGACATTTGTAGGGAAAAACAAATGAGGAATGACCATGGAAGCGTTAACACGAGTATTCCTGTTTACCGATGGTCTTCTTTTGAACTTCCCAGGGGGGCAATGTGGAAAGAGTGTGGGTAAGAACCAAGGCCTGGCCAGGCAAGCAGGGCACTGAGAGTGATACCTCCTTAAAAGTCGTGTTCTAGACAGTCTTCCCTCACCCTAGTACCTGGCCGGCATGGACCTTGGGCAGTCCGGGTTCTGGTCCTGCTTCTGCGAACAGCTGTGTGACCTTGCCAAGTTATAATGGTTTCCTCTAGAAAGTAGTGGTCGGGGCTCAGAAAGGGCAGGTTCACAAAGGCCATGAAGATTTTATTTATTTGTTTGTTTGTTTAATAAATAAATAATACCTTCAGTTTTGCTGTTGGGTAGCAGTTGAAAACTCTTTGAATCTTTTTTTTTTTTTTTAATGTTTATTTATTTTTGAGACAGAGAGAGACAGAGCATGAACGGGGGAGGGACAGAGAGAGAGGGAGACACAGAATCGGAAGTAGGCTCCAGGCTCTGAGCTATCAGCCCAGAGCCCGACGCGGGGCTCGAACTTGCAGACCGCGAGATCGTGACCTGAGCTGAAGTCGGACGCTTAACTGACTGAGCCACCCAGGCGCCCCTCTTTGAATCTTTTTTAACAGCTTCATTGAGATACAGCTCACATACCCTGCATTTCACCTATTTAAAGTATACACTCGGGGCGGCTGGGTGGCTTAGTTGGCTGAGCATCTGACTCGATTTCGGCTCGGTCATGATCCCAGCATGGGGAGATCAAGTCCCCCATTGGGCTCTGTGCTGAGCACGGAGCTTGCTTAAGATTCTCTCTCCGCCTCTCCTACTCCCTCCTCCCCTGCTTGTGCATGCTCTTTCACACTCTCTCTCTAAAAAGAATTTTTTTTTAAAAAAAGTATATGCTTAAATGGCTTTAGTGCGTTCAGAGTGGTGTGATCGTTGCCACAACCTAATTGTAAACTGTTGTCATCACCCTTAAAAGGAACCACATGCACTTCAGTTTCACTTCATTCCCCCCACTTTCCCAGCCCAAGGCTAGTACTGATCTACTTCTAGAATTGTCTATTCTGGATATTGTCCACAAATGGAGTAACACAGTATGTGACCTTTTGTGTCTCAGCTGCTTTCATTTAGCATAATGTTTTCAGGATTTACTCATGTTACAGCATGCATCAGTACTTTGTTTTTATTGCCAAATAACATTTCCGTGTATGGATAGACCCTATTTTGTTCATCAGTTGAGATACAGTTCCATTTTGAGGATCTCCTGAGCTATTTTCCAGAGCAACGCCACCATTTTTGTATTCCCACCAGCAATGTAGGAGGATTCCAATTTCTCTACATCCTCTCTGACACTTATTATTTCCTGTCTGTCTGACTATAACCATCTTAGTGGGTGTGAAATGAATCTCATTGTGGTTTACTTGTGCATTTCCCTAATGACTAATGATGAACATTATTTTCATATGCTTATTGGCTATTTGTATATCTTCGGTGGAGACATGTCTATTCAAATCCTTGCTCGTTTTAAAAATTGGGCCGTTGGGGCGCCTGGGTGGCGCAGTCGGTTAAGCGTCCGACTTCAGCCAGGTCACGATCTCGCGGTCCGTGAGTTCGAGCCCCGCGTCAGGCTCTGGGCTGATGGCTCGGAGCCTGGAGCCTGTTTCCGATTCTGTGTCTCCCTCTCTCTCTGCCCCTCCCCCGTTCATGCTCTGTCTCTCTCTGTCCCAAAAATAAATAAAAAAAACGTTGAA
>NW_026058376.1:28289-37863 GCF_023721935.1 Panthera uncia
AAATCTGAAGCAGGTTCCAGGCTCTGAGCTGTCAGCACAGAGCCAGATAGAGGGCTCCAACTCAGGGACCACAAGATCATGACCTGAGCCGAAGTCGAATGCTAGACAGACTAAGCCACCCAGACGCCCCGGGTTATCTTTTTATCATTGAGCCATAAGAGTTGTTTTTATATTTTGGATACAAGTCCCTTATCAGATACATGATTTGCAAATATTTCCCCTCGTATTCTGTGAGTGTCTTTTCTGATGGTGCTGTTTGCAACACAGAGGTTTTTGTTTTAATGAAGTCCAGTTAACTGTTTTAAATGTTGTTCCTCGTGCTTTTGGTGCCCCGTCTTAGGAACCATTGTCTAACCCAAGGTCAGGAGGATTTACTCCTGTGTTTTCTTCTAGGGGTTTTATAGTTTGAGCTCCCACATTTAGGTCTGTGAACGATTTGAGTTCATTCAGCCGAGTTTGAACTTTACAGAAGGATCTGTTCTGTGGATTGGATTGATTTTTGTCCGGTTTTTCAGACAGGATGTAGGGCCAGAATATCACCACTGTGATATATCCAGAGACTGTCCCACAGTGCCCAGTCCGTCAAACCACATTTCTCATGGCAATTTTGCACCCTGTGCCTCGAGGCAAAATGAAAAGGCCTTACTGCTTTTTAACCTTTGTTTCATTCCTGTTGCTGTGAAATGCCCTTTAGGTGGTGCTGTTACATTTCCTCTTTTGTCTTCTCTTTCTGACTTTGAAAATGATGTGCATTCTGCTTTGCTAAGCCACGTAATTTACTAGAGGAAAAGCATCACACCAAAGTCGACAACGAAAACGCCGCATTTAGATGCCATTTCCCTGGTACTCCTTATCTCGCTGCAACTCTTGGAAACATTCCCCAGGGAAGACTCTTCTCCAGCTTGGTTCCTTTGAACATGTGCCTGAACTCTCAAATGAGCATACCGGCTTCTGAGGACGGGGGCGTGCAACTGGTTAAGATCTCCATGTGGCCTTAATGATGATTTCCAGCTCTTTCAACTTCCATGTGGCTAATTAAAAAGCGAAACTTTCAAGGGGGTGGCTTCCTAAAAAGGTTTGCAAAATGCCTCGTCTGTCAGGCAACCTGTGTACAGTTTTTCCATCTCATTTCCTGGGTTATCTTTCCTGGGCCAGCTCACGGTGTGGGACATTAGGACACGGTATGCCTCTTTTTTTTTTTTTTTTTTTTAAAAACCACTAAAAAATTCCCCAGGAGGTTTTTTTTTTTTTTTTTTTTTTTCCCATTCCAACTGCCTTCCCATTATGTTCTGCAGGCTGCCAAGCCTGCCAGAACTCAGCAGGTAGCCCCCATGGTATGCGCGTCTGTGTGAGAAAGCTCCCCTGATGTGGACAAGATGTCGGCTGTAAAATGAAGCCAACATCTTGTCCGCAAGTGTGCAAAAAATACAGTGTATCCGTAAGCACCACATTAAGAATGTTCAGCCAAATGTGGCTTGCTAGAACAACTCTATTGTCGTCAATGTGACTCAGAGATCAGAGCTTCTAAAATCTAAGGAAGAGAAGTCTGTAGCCAGACTACCTGTTTCTTTCCGTACCTCTTCCTAACACAAAATGTAATATTCATGTGTTACTTTGTAAACTAGAGAATCCCAAAGGGGCGTCCAGAAGAGATTTTACTGTGCGTTGTTTCCTCCTATGGAGGCAGCACTGCTCGTTTTCTGGAGCTTGTATTTCCGTTGCTTCTTACCTTCTCAGTGCTTGGAATATTATTTTGGAAAAATATCTGCCTGGTAGGTATCAGTCAGCTAATGATTGTCATTGGTGCCTTCTCGGTCTGAACTCCAACCCCCTATGCTACATCTCATGTCCATTTGACTATGGAGTGTGTGCTGTCTTTATTAAACCCCCAACCACCGCCTTCAGAGCATCGTAAAAGGTGTTTGATCCTCGCTGGCCTACTTTTACCAGGAACGCCTTGAGCCACATGTAAAGGCAAATTATAAGAGTGAGAATTTGAATATGTTTACCGAAAACAAACAGTGAAATTTCCAGAGTGGAAGTGTTGGAAGAGAGCATTTAGTAGCCTTGAGATGTTTATGTACACCTTGAGTTATATTGAGTTTTGTATGTATTTTCCCGGTCGCACGGTAAATTCCTTGAGGTGACAGGCCCAAATTTGCTTTAATATCTAACCTGTGGTGACCCCAGAGCCAGCCCCAAGTAGGCACTCATTCAGTGTTTGTGGCATGGAATTGTATTCATAGCTCCTGGAACAGAAGCTGTGGCCAAGACCAGACCAGAAAGGTGGTGTGGATTTTTCTTTGGGCATTTTACTCAGGAGTTTGTGTGATGGAGTTTTTCGCTTTATGTCTTCTTCAAACTATGGCTCTTCTTTGGAATAGTAGCAGAAGCTTTTACAGACAGCTGCCCCCGCCCAGTCAGGTGTGATGGGAAAGAAAGAAGGTAGAGTTTTGAGAATGGAGACAATATTTTATTAACGGTGATTATTTGGTCTCTGTTCTGCTTCTGCATTCCTGCTTTCTACCAAGTTAAAATGGAAGTGTGGACTTCTCTTGGCCCACACCGCGCCTTGGACTTCTTTCTTTGCCTGTGAATCCACTGACTGGCCCTGTGGCACAAAAGCCGGGGAGGAGCTCTTTGTCAGCACGTGGGACCAATACTGGGACTGATCATGGCGTGACTGTGTGGGGAGTGGTTGAGTAGCATAGCCTCAGAATGCTAAACCAATCAGAAATGGCGCCTTCTACCTCATGCCCTTCCGGTTTACAGGCAGCCCCTACCTGACCGGTGGGTTGGATTGCAAACGTCCATTTATAAATCAACTGCCAAAAAATAAAAAAGACACTTTCCGTAGAAAAAGTATTCTGCACGGTGACCAGGGCCCCAGGTTAGCCCCCACAAGCTCATCTAGCCATGATGCAGCTGGAATTTTGTACGTGTGTGATACACAAATGAAGAAAACAATTCCGTGGTAATGAGTAAATGGGAACTTGAAGATAAGTAGGTGATTGTGTTGAATATTATGGTCTAGGAATATTTTAATTAGAGAAGAGAGGGAAGTAAATACAAATACTCCTTATGTTCTAGGAGTATTAAGAAAAGGGAAAAGGAGAGTCTGAATAGTCCAACCTGGGAGGCAAGAGGGGAAAAGAGGAAAGGACCGAACAAAGATACAAATCTAAACATTAAAAAATAAAATTAAAAAAAGCCTGTCCCCGGAGAAGTCTTCTGAGCTACAAAGAATAAGAGACCATTCAGGGAACTTTCTGAGCTGCAAAGAATAAGAGACCATCCAGGGAACTTTTTGAATCCTCCCCCAATGCTAAGTGAATAAAGGCATTTCTTTCCAGAGAGTTCAGAGGCCCCCACAGTGTTCATTGATTCTTACACCGGAATAGGTGTGGGAGCTTTTTGAAGGTTTTTGTGTGTAAAGGGCATAGTGTTATGAACTTAACAAACAAAAAACTCTACTGAAGAATTGGAGGTCTATGGCTTCTTTCTTTGGTTGGTATTCACTCACTTTAGAATTTTTCACGCTTGTAGGAGGAGGAAGTGTGGCTTACTGAATTGTGGAGTCAGGCCCCAGTTTGAACCCCAGATCACTATATATAGGACCTGGGCCACTGTGGACGTCTTGACATCCCCCAGCCCACTTTGCTTCATCGGAAGATGGAAATAATAATATCTGTATCATAAGATTGTTGAGAGTGTCCACCCTGGTAACATTCATGAAGTGCCTCCCGGCCTGCCTGGTAACATGCTCAGTGAATGACAGCTGTCGTTACCAGGTCTTATAGAGCAGATTTGCACACATCTGGCTTAGCCCGTTCATGTTGATACAGAACATATCAAAAAGATCGTCAGCATAGAGGCACCTGGCTGGCTCAGTTGGTGAAGCATGCTACTCTTGATCTCAGGGTCGTGAGTTCAAGGCCCATGTTGGACGAGAAGCCTACAGGAAAAGCAAACAGCAGCATAAAGGAGAGTAAAAAACCTGTCATGTAGGTTAGTAATAAACGTCCAAGGACTTGGCAGCAAGTGGATACATATTAAGATGGTTTGGGATACACCATGTGTGACCAAAACTTTCATTTTTAAAGTCTCTTTCTAAAAAAAAAAAAAAAAAGCCTAGATTTTATCCTGGGAATTAAGTTTCCTTTAGTGTTTCAGGCTGATTTTCAGAGATGAGTAAGGGCACAACACGTGCCCTCTTTCCCACCTGCAACTGCATCATAGGTGATGGGGTCTGTGATTCTACGTAGCAGTAGTCATCAGAAAGTACTACGTTATGACGTGGCCTAGCCAACACTGGGGTTTTCTCTACCGTGATTGCCCATTGAACTTCAAACAGCATTCGAGTTACCCGTGGGCCGGCACACCCCGTGCATCGTGTGATCCAGGGTAGCATTTGAGAACACTTGGGGGAAATGCCTTAGGTAACGAACTGCCTTGTCCCCTCCAACCCCAAATGGCCTTCCAAACCCTTGGGTTTGTTTTTCTTTTCCTTTCTCATCCTCCATACCCATGTAACTCTCCTCTGTCCTGGCCCCCTCTTCCCTAGACTTATCACTCCCTTACCTCCTTTTTAAAAAATCTCAACAGCCCATGCTTTTATTTCATCAAAGGAGTTTCTGCTCAGGACTCAGCCTGTGATGACTCAGGGAGAATTCTTCCCAAGCACATCTAGGCAAGCCACCCAAACCCCTGAGTCTCACCCTCATGCGTGAACGGTACATATACTGCCCAAGGCTACCTCAAACCTGTCTCACCCCAAAGCAGAGTTTTTTCTTATACTGTGATAATCATGTTTTTCTTCTTAAGAAAAAAGCCTTTAAAGAATGGTTTTATGGGGCGCCTGGGTGGCTCAGTAGATTAAGCGTCCGACTCTTGGTTTGGGCTCAGATCACGATCTCACGGTTTGTGAGTTCGAGCTCCAAGTCGGTCCCCGCGCTGGCAGCATGGACCCTGCTTGGGGTTCTCTTGTTCTCCCTCTGCCCCTGTCCCTCTCCCTCTCTTTCTCAAAATAAACTTTAAAAAATGGTTTTATAATTTGTTTTGTTCCCGTACACCCGGGGCCAGCACATTTTGAAGCCAAACGTGGCCCTCCCTTGCCTTTTAGACATCAAGTTTTATTGGAATACAGCCACACCCATTCATTTAGGAATTCCCTATGGCTGCTGTCACACTATCACAGAGGAGTTACCTAGTAACAGAGACCATTTGGCCCCCAAAGCCTAAAATACCTACCGTCTGGCCCTTTATAGAAGAAGTTTGCTGGGCTCCTGGGTGGCTCAGTCGGTTGGGCCTCTGACTCTTGGTTTTGGCTCAGGCCGTGATATCCTGGTTCAGTTCGTAAGTTCGAGTCCCACATCGGGCTCTGTGCTGGCATTGTGGAGCTTGCTTGGGATCCTCTCTCTCCCCCTCTCCCTCTGCCCCTCTCCCGCTCGTGCATGCACATTCTGTCTCAAAATAAACGCAAAAAAAAAAAAAAAAAAAAAAGAATGTTTGCCAGCCCATGCCCGACATCTAATCTCATTGCAGATGGCCTTCCAGAAGACTAGTGCTCTCCTGAGAAATTCTCCTTTACCACAAACTTACCCGAGGGTCAGTAGCCAAAGTCATTTAATGTCATCAGGTCTGGTTTCACATTCTGTAAAGATGTGATTGTTAACACGTTCTTTTCCTCAGAGCAGAGTGATAGGACAACTTCAAATTCCTATTCATATATATTTGAAGGTTCTGAGATGCTGGCGTTGGATGTGTGACCATTGCCCTGGTTTTGAATGTTCAGATTTCGCATGTGTTCTTCTCGACAGTTAGCATTTTCTTTTCTTTTTTTTTTTTTTTGTTTTATAATTTGCTTTCAATTTATGGTAGAATATTAGGCGGAATATTTGTATTTCAGTGGTAAGGGATAAACATTTTCCTTAAAAGAATAAATATAGAATAGAAATCATATGAATATTTTCTTGGTGATAAAGATCTATATTTTGGGGTTCTTACAAAAAATAGTATCAGGAATACTATTAAATCATGGTTTTTTTGCCATGAAGATAAATTTGACATTTCCTTTTTCCTTAAATATATCTCAAAACCAAGTTATCAAAAAGTGAATGTATATATACACACACACACATATACACACACACAGAGACATATCTACACACATATACACACACACGTATTACAATATGAATATAGATTCATATTGACCCTTTTCTGTCACTACAAATGTGCCTTATTTCATTAACATCAGTGTGACCACTTGTGATGTGTTCTTTCTGGGAAAATTGGAGGATAAAGTTGGAATGATCCAGAGGCTACTCAGGAGGGCAAAGGTCAGGATTACAGTAACATTTTCTCATCTTGTTGTTCCTCATAGCCATTTCTTTGTTATTTTCACGTAAGGTACAGCTTAATTATAGTAACTTCACACTCAAAAGGTAATAGGTATAAGAGCAGTAATAGTAATAGAAAATGCAGAAACTACAGGAAAAAAAACACAAAGAAGGAAAAATTCTTATAATCTCACCACCCAGAGATAACCATTGTTGACATTTTGCTGTAGGTCTTTCAGAATTTTTTTCCATATATGCTATATGAATTTTTAAAAATTGCTATTATCCAAAAAAATAAATCGCTGTTATCCTTTCTGAGAAAAAATAATGCTGCCGTTTACTGAATATCTGGGTTGACTGTGTATTTTGCTAACAGCTTTATATGCCCGGTCACATTTAGTCCTTACAGCATCCCTCTGGTATGCAAGTATTATAAACCTCATTTTGAGAAACTAAGATTCAAGAGGTTAGATCCTTTGCCCAAGGTCACACAGCTCATGCCTAAACTCTCAAACACTGTACTCCCCTACCTACAAACCTTTGTGTGTACTCAATAAGCTGGTGTTGGAAACTGGCAAGCTAAGGGACTTCTTTGTGGTTAACGTACTATTTAGTGAAAGTGGTTCTTCTGTAGTGCGCCCTGTAGTGAGTGTTTTCGCTGAAGATTCCAGAATGACCCTCGCTTCCTGCTACGAGCCTGGATCTCCTCCACATGGCTGCTAGAGGCCTCCCTGGCCTGCCGGCCACCCGAGTTTTCAGAGTGGCTGGCACGTCCCCGTCCCCCTGCTGGCCACTGCACACAAGATGCTGGCCATCCCACAGGCCACCAGGCAATGCCTGGCTGTCCGCTGGAGCCACCCTGCCCTAAATCACAGAGAAATACTTTAACCACTCAGTAAATCATAAAACAGAACGTAGCAGCTCCCTTATAAAGGAGTCGGCTCCTAGAAGACTGTTTTATTTGTAAGTCTTGAAGAAGAGTCCAGAGGGAGAAGGTGCTTAGAATACTTTGAGTGGCAAGGAAACTGAGCTGCCAGTTTAAATCCGACCTTGAGCAGCCCCCACCCTTGACCATGCTCGGATTTAGAACCTTCAGGTCAACACTGCCCTGCCCTCCTGTTGCTGACTGCCCCATGCTCTGTTTGAAAGGCTGTAACTCAGAGATGGTTGAGGAGGCTAGTTGCACAATGCAGGGGAGGACATTAGCAAAGAGCAAAGGAAAGAATTAGTGTACTTTAGAGCACACTGAATTAAAAGTTAACAAAGGCAAGATTTTAACAATTGTTTTCTTCTGCGTTAGAAGGTAAATCTAAAGTCAACTGCAAAGTTTTTTAGGGAGAGTAATAAAAGGCCTTGCCTGCAACTGGCTTTCCATTGGGAAACCTAATAAAAATTTGTTAATGCATTGTGATTGAAAATTACTATGAAAGTTAAGAATAATAAAGCAGAACCTAAATAAAGTGCTCTTAACTGTGTTTATATCTGCATTAGGCTTAAGCTGTGCTGGCAATTACATGTTTTTACTTTTCATTGTTCAACAGTTTCAAATGTACCAGAAAATGCTGGCCAAAGACTCTGGCCTAACTGAAACCAGATAGGTCCAGACTTCCAAGAGCTACAAGAAGAAAATAAATCCCTCTGTTCAAAATAACCTGAACACTTTAAGTATAGCAATCACATACCATTTGACACAATTTGGTACAAGTCTGTGTTGCTTTTCAGTAAATATATGATTAAATAAATACAAACGAACTATTCAGATAACATGAAAACATGTTGACACAAAGTTATATGATGGCATGTCGCACAAGGGCCTTGTAGATTCAATTATTATTTCACTTTATCAATAACCTGCAACATGAGAAGCTTTCATTGTAGGGTCCCTGAACACTGATTCCAGGGAAGAAACTCTTCCAGAATTGGTTCTGACTGTCTTGTAGAATACTAATTAGCCTTTGGAATGATTTAGAGGGCTCTGAGGATCCCTTATGCAAATAGTGTTCCCAAATCAAGCATTATGAATTACTCCTTTTTGTAACCTTTCTCCATAGTTCTTTTTTTTTTTTTTTTTTTTTTTTTTAATGCAGATACTCTTTTGAGAGTCTTATTTCAACAAGAAATCAGGATTGATGGCTATGTAGTAGACCCCATGGTCCCTGCCCTTGGCAGGCTTACAGCTGGGGAAAGAAAGAAAAAAGGCGGTACAATTTCAATACTTGTAAAAGGAGGGGTGTGGTCGTAGGATAGTTAGAATACTGTAGTACGTTTGTTGAGCGCATACGTATGTGGATATTGTGTCTATATGACAGACACTGTTCTAAGCACTTTACCTCTGTTATGTCAACTTACAACAATCCTACAAGGAAGGTACCATTGCCCCCATTTTACAAATGAAGACACTTAGGCACAGAGATGTCGAGGAATTTGCCCGTGGTCACACAGAGTAGACGGTTAAGCTGGGATTCCAAACACAGCAGAGTGGTTCTGGAGCCCATGCTCCGTTTAACATGTCTCTAAAAGGACCCTTGTGGCGGTGAGAGCCTCATCGTTTGTTTCCATAGTAAATACTGTTAAGTAGAGGCTCGGGGGAGGGCGCAGAGGTAGGGATTCCCCAAGGGAATTTTCAAGTGCTGCCTCTGGGAACCTTACCCTCCCAAGGAGAGGAAGCAGCCTCTGGTCTCCCGGTGCAGTCCCCGCCACTCATCACAGATCCCTACTCTTTTAGGTATTGGGGGAACAGCACATGTCAGGGTCACACTCCTAGTCATTCCCTTTGTCCTGCCTCCCTCAACTACTAGGAGCCCTTGGGGGTTCCCCGAATCATTTTGTGGAAAAATCCATTCGGTTCTTTTTTTTTTTTTTTTTTTAATGTTCATTTTTTGAGAGAGAGAGACAGAGTGTGAGCAGGGGAGGGGCAGAGAGAGAGAGGGAGACACAGAAGTCGAAGCTGGCTCCAGGCTCCGCGCTGTCAGCATAGAGCCCGACATGGGGCTCGAACTCACAAACTGAGATCATGACCTGAGTTCACATCAGAAGCTTAACCGACTGAGACACCCAGGCGCCCCTCCACTCAGTTCTTTGACCCTGGCAACACCATGGAGATGAAAGGAAGACGTATGTCCATTACAAAATGAAAATCTCCCTGGGAGACCTCTTGTTCCCCCACAACCCACAGGGTGTGGCCTAATGCCCTCAGGAAGAGGGCAAGGCTGCTGTTCCGTCGATATGAATGC
>NW_026058377.1:0-37554 GCF_023721935.1 Panthera uncia
GCACCTCATGTCTGGGGTGAAGGTCTCGGGGCAGTTGACCAACTTCATGATCTCCAGAGTCTCCAGTTCTGGCATCCGACGCAGGAGGGAACTCAGCAGGGGCTCTGAGCCATAAAAACAAACCCAAATAGAGTCCTCAGCTTTAGGGAATTCAAAGACTTCAGACTCCTACTCCCTTCCCTCTCCTTTCAGAAAATCACTTGAAAGGGGTTTTCTCAGAAGAGCCAAATGGGCCCTAGATCAGAAAGTAGAAACCCTGGTGTAATTAATGGACACACCTACAAAGCGCATGGCATAAAGACTAAGAAAAAGGACACTTCTTTGCAAAGGCCAGGAGCTGTGGAAGGGCACACGATACATGTGACTACAGATAAGATCTCCAAGGGATTACTGCTTGTGGAAAGCTCTTCAGTGACACTCGAGGAGACATAGGATAAAGGCAAGGATTTCCACAGTTGGAAAAGCTGCAGAAGACAGGACCTTGGCCTGTTTGAAAATAAGTCCATCGTATGGGACAGTGGTAAGAGATGAAACCAGACTAAAGCTGGCTGGTGGGTACATGGAAGGTTCTGTATACTATTGTCTCCACTTCTGACAGTCTAAAATCCCTCAGAATAAAAAGTTTATTTTTTAAAAGGTCCACCAAGGGTTGGGAGGCAAACTCTTCATTATAGACAGTTTCTTATCTTTTGAATTTGGAAACATGGGCCTTTATTCACTAGCCAGTAAATAAAATTATCACAAAACTGAGTAGAACATAAATATCGAATCATTGTGAGGCACACGTGAAACTAGTACAGTACTGTCTGTCAGTTCTTCAATAAAAGCAAAAACCGAGTAAAAGACTGTATTAACAAAACAATTCTGCTTTCTGAAAACGTCTTCAGTCTTACACGCAGTCCTACACAAAAGGTTTCCTCCTAGCCTAGAATTTCAGCAATGATTTTAGTTAAGTAATAAGCCTGGGGTCCCCTAACCAAGATTTTCATCCCCCGAATCCAGTACCCAGTGACCGCAGCCTTAGACCAGGCAGACCCTGCGGACTGCCTTCTGTAAGCACCTCATGGAGCTGTTACAAAGATCAAAGAAGAATCTCTTCTTGAAAATGCTTTCAAAAAGACAGCATCTTACACAAACACAGGGCATTATAGTTATCCTGTAGCTCACACACCAAAGTGATCCCAGTCTTCCTGCAGATTCTGAATTTCCAGCTGGTTCTTGCCTTCAGTAAATATTGGCTTCGGGTTCTTCTCAAAGCCCCCAGACAAGATGCCACCCTGCCAGTTCCGGATATAAATTCTTCCATCAGCATCCACAACAGCTGAGGAAGAGAAATGACAGGGGAGTGGGGGGTGGGGTGGGTAGAAGGGAAAAGCAAGGTTTAGAGGCAAGCCAGCTTTCTAAAGGGACACAAAAAAGCAGAACAAAAACGCCTACTGGCTCTGTTAGTGAAGAGCATCCAGTGAACACAGAGCTTTCAAGGTGATGGGGGAGGATCCTCCCTCTCAGATTACAGTGGAGACTATTTCTCTATCCCTGACCTGCTTAGTTCCCTAGAAGCTCTGTCCAGTCCTCACAACCAGACTATGGAACTGCTGTAGTGACCGTGAAAGCCTAGCAGAAAGGGGGTACGGCGAGCTCATTCTAGGGGTTGAGACCTGCCACGTGACGTCAAGCCCTCTCCTGTAGTGCTTGGGGTCCCTGAGCAACCTGACTCTGTAGCTTACCTATAAGCTCTCTACAACGTATGCCATTCAAGTCAAAAACTCCAGGTTATATTCCAAATATTCTCAATTTGGACCTCTGTTTGGGACTGCAATTAGCTTACAAAACTAACAAACCAAAACACGGCTTCAGTGGAATGCCCATTTTATCCATCCTTTCGTAAGGAGTTCTTACGGGAAAGTCAGGATTGGGTCCGCCTCCCTGTAACATGCTTCAGAAAAGACAAGGCTCTCTCAAGCAGAGTCTGTCCTTAGCACAAAGTCTTCCTTTTCAGAGGACAGAACAGTGGCAAGGAAATGAGATTAAAGACAAAGCGTAAGTCCTCACTTGGTGTGTTGCTCTGCAGAGGGGTCTCCAAGGGGCGAGTCAGAAGGTAGAAGTGTTCGCAGGCATGTAACGGGATACTAACCGGCTCCTCGTTGGACAGACCCAGCTCGTATGCCCACTACAAACGGACGGATTGATTTGTGGGTGGGAAGAGGAACAGAAAGACAAATGAGCAAGTTCAGCCGCTTGAAAAGAGTTTAATTTCAAGTGGCCTATGTGTGCTCTTGTCCCAACGTCTGGGGCGGGAAACCACACTGCAGCCTGCTTTATTTAGCTCAGTTCCATGGGGGGGAGCAACACCATGCTTGTTAAACCATAACCATTATTCTTATACCAAAGAACGACAGACTTAGGAGCTCGTGGGGGGCAAGTGAGGCCCTTCGAACAAAACGCCTGATCTCGACTACAAACCCCAAATACCATCATATGTGATCTTCATGAGGCAAAAAGTACCCGTAGGTCACCTGAAGATTGTCGAGTGGAAGGCAAGGCACCAATATGCCTTAAAAGTAGAAGCAGCTGAGTGCTCTGAACTGAATCCAGGCTCCTGACACAAAAGATAGCCTAATACTTATGTGCTAGGTTGTAGAATAAAATGAAATGCCACAGGAAGACCCAACAACGAGGATGTGTCAATGCCCAACCGTTTTTGTGGCCTTCCTGGCCAGGAGAGCACGCATTAACCCAGGGTAGAGGAAGGAAAAGGTCACAACGGTGCTTTTCCTTGAGGACTAGCTACAGGCTTCTGATGGCGTGCACAAGAATTCTGAGGTTTCTAGTCCAAACAAGGAATAGGTGGTCCCTGACACCTGCTTAGTCCGTCACAGTATTAACCTTACGTCTTCACGCCCCAAATCCCGGCAGTGACTGTTGTTACATTAGATCAGTGACCCAGTGTTGTTGCTAACCTACCTGACCAGCACAGTTGACAAAATACTGGCACTCAATCTGTCCTTTATCGGTCTCCACACCGGTTACTTGGCCTTTTTTGACCATTACATGAAGCACGCTTGTACGGTCATAGATCTGCACACCTGTTCCAAGGTAAAGAAAGAGGCAGTGCATCCATCTTCGGATGGCCCAGAATTAAGGCAGAAGCAGATTCTAAACCCGTGAGAAATGATGAAAAAGCCAGGTCAATGCTTTAATTTAAAAACACAAAAACTTCCAGGAACCACATCCTGGGCAGTGTCCATGGGCCTCTTTCGTGACTGAAAACAGCAGGTTACTTTAATACACAATTCAATTCTAGGAACCATAAAAGGGGGAGGGGAGAAGAAGGTTAAATAGGGCGTCTTAAATCCAAATCCACCCACACCATGAATCAGTTCATCCAAAGTGCAGAACACCATGGACCCTACTTAGTCTTCCCCTCATTCATTCCAAACCCAGGACATGACCAGCTTTCGGACTCAGTTCCCACCAGGTCTTCTGCCCTTGGAGCTTCTCACGTTCTGTGGGGGGGAATTCCCCTAAGTTTGAACTTATGGTCATTACTAAAAAGCAGTTCCTTAGAACTTCAATAAGAAAAATGTGTCCGTGAGGAAAAACACTTATTAACTTAAGAGAGGATATTCAAACAAACATTCTAAGAGCCAGTGTTCAAATATGGAAGCCGAGTTGGGGTCACTGCCGATTGGGAGACACCTTCTTACATGACCTCTTTCCTCCTCACCCAGAAACATGCTTACCATTTTGGGAGGCAGCACTTGCCAGGGCAAGAGCCACATCAGCAGAGGACACCACCGCATCCTCGGGAACATGCATGGCCCCCACCAGGTCGTGCACGTTTAGGAGAGGGTGAAGTTCGGCCACTTTCTTGGGGGAGATGATCTCAGAAGGGATGCCTATGACACTGCCACAGAACACAAGGGGACAATGACATGCATGGCCCTCTGGCAGAGGTCAGTCTGACAGGAGTGTCAGGACAGGCTTCTAGTCTCATACATACTTCAGCCTGGAGTTGATACGCTTCAGGGAGATGAGCCGGTCCTGAGTTTGGGCCAGAAAGATGGAGCCTGTCCTTATGTAACCTGGAAGGAAAACCAGCCCAGACTGAGCAGACCAGGCCAGCTACAGGGATCAGGTGGGCGAGCCCACTAGGTAACAGGTTAGAAGACATGTGAGCGGTCCTGGCATAGCCCCATCCAAACATACTCAGCTGGGGTTTGGGGCGGAGTGAGTAGGATTTTAATGTACATCTTAAATAATCACTCTATTTTTTTAAATGTTTGTTTATTTTTGAGAGAGAGAGACAGAGCATGAGTGGGGGAGGGACAAAGAAAGAGGGAGACAGAATCTGAAGCAGGCTCCAGGCTCTGAGCTGTCAGCACAGAGCCAGAGGTGGTGCTCGAACTCATAAACCGTGAGATCATGACCTAAGCCAATGTTGGATGCTTAACTGACTGAGCCACGCAGGTGCCCCTTTAAATAATCACTCTTAAAGTCAAAATGAGAGATAACTGTTGCTACAAAGCCTTTGGGAGGGGAATGTACCCCCAGAACCCACCTCTTTCTTTGGTCTTTTTAGGCTTTCTCCTCATGGTTTAGGTGGGAGTATGGCCCTAAATGCAGGCCACTCACGACATGGGCACCCAGGAGCTAGACCCACCCTTTCCTTCCCCAGCATGGCCAATGGGCACGTGGCCAAAGTTCAGCCAATCAGACCCCCTGGGATACTGGGTCTGGAGCAAGTGGGTGAATGGCTGGAGGCCAGTCATCTCGGAAGCAGCAGCGTCCTGGCCAGACCGGCCCTGTTTCAGTTGAGGGGCTACCTGTTGTGGGTTCCCCACGGCCTGGCCTCCACGTTGCCTGCTCCAGCCGGCAGCCTCCTGCCAACTCACTGGCTCCGAGGGCCTTCCAACAAACTCCTTTTGCCCACGCTGGCCAGAGTTGATTCCTGCTCTTTGCAGTCAACATATATGACACACCCGTGATCATGCTTTGGTCAGTGACGACCCCCCTAATGTGCAATGACTCTCAGTTCTAACAATGAAAAAACTGAATCAGCTACCATTTTGTTTTTTTTTTTAATTTTTTAAATGTTTATTTATTGTTGACAGAAAGAGACAGACAGCATGAGCAGGGGAGGGGCAGAAAGAGACAGAGACACAGAATCCAAGTAGGCTGTAGGCTCTGAGCTGTCAGCACAGAGCCCAATGTAGGGCTCGAACCCACTGTGAGATCTCACAAACTGTGAGATCATTACCTGAGCCCAAGTTGGATGCTTAACTGACTGAGCCACCTTAAAAAGGCAGTACAAGAAGATCATTTAAACATTTTCCTCATCTCTTTTGAAACCATCAGATAAATATGTCCTTCCCTGACAAGAATGTCTACCTAAGTTTGGAGAACTGAAATTTCAGAGAATGGCTTTTAAAAACTATAGCTAGGGGAGCCTCAGTGGCTCAATCAGTTAAGCATCCGACTTTGGCTCAGGTCATGAGCAGAGCCTGCTTCGGATCCTCTGTCCCCCTCACCTACCCCCCCCCCCCCCCCCCCCCCCCCCCCGCTCACACTTTGTCTTTCAAAAATAAACATTAAAAAAAATTTTTTTTAATAAAAAATAAAAACTGTAGCTACACCAGACCAGTGCAGTGATCCTGGCCAGTAATTCACTGGCTCATCACTCTGAATCTCACTGCAAAGGGTTCAGCAGTCACTTCCTACTTCCTACCAAAGATCCCACATGGGAGGAGAGTGTCACTGTATACAAAGCTACACAACACATCGCATTTCACACATGATGTCAAATTGTGCTCTTCCCAACAGAACCATCTGTGATAACAACATATCACCTGTTAACAAGATTAATGGTCTGTTGTTTTCCCACAGAGGACTTTTAAAGTTTGGTCTAGAGCTTTCTGACACAAAATTTCCTGTTACAGGTGTGAAGCCATAAAATAGAACTCTTACATTCAATAAGAACAAAGTACACATCTAATATTAAAAGACGAGTTAGAAAAGAAATATAAATAGCCAATAAACCCACAAAATAATGTTTAAAAGAAAGAGACGCAAATTAGGATCTGATAACTTCTTCCATCTCTCAGATTAGCAAAAAGAATAATACCCAATGTTGGGCGCCTAGCTGGCTCAGCAGGTAGAGCCGGCAACTCTTGATCTCAGGGTCATGAGTTGGAGCCCCATGTTAGGCACAGAGATTACTTAAGAAAAAAATAATATAAAAAGTAATACCCAGCGTTGAAAGACTAAAAAGATATAACTGCTCTCAAACACTTATGGTGAGAGGGTGGCCCTTTCAGAGGCTGATCTGGCAATACCTAGCAGAGTTGAAAATACACACACTCTTTGCTCAAATTATCCACCTTTTAGAAATCTATCTATTAGAGGGGCGCCTGGGTGGCGCAGTCGGTTAAGCGTCCGACTTCAGCCAGGTCACGATCTCACGGTCCGTGAGTTCGAGCCCCGCGTCGGGCTCTGGGCTGATGGCTCGGAGCCTGGAGCCTGTTTCCGATTCTGTGTCTCCCTCTCTCTCTGCCCCTCCCCCGTTCATGCTATGTCTCTCTCTGTCCCAAAAATAAATTAAAAAACGTTGAAAAAAAAAAAATTTAAAAAAAAATAAAAAAAAAAAGAAATCTATCTATTAGAAATAATAAGAGAAAACAAAGATATACTGACAAGGATCTTTACTGCATCATTATTTAGAACAAAAAAAAAAAAAGAGGAAACTATGGGGTGCCTGCGTGTCTCAGTCGGTAAGTGTCTGACTTCGGCTCAGGTCATGATCTTGCGGTTCGTGGGTTCGACCCCTGCATTGGGCTCTGTGCTGATAGCTCAGAGCCTGGAGTCTGCTTTGGATTCTGTACCCCCCCCCCTCCTTTCTGCTCCTTCCCCACTCATGCTCTATTTCTATCTCAAAAATAAACATTAAAAAAATGAGTAAAAAAAGAAGATGAAACTGTAAATGTCAGGTAAGGGGAAAATGGATAAACAAACCAACACATACTATGGCACATTCCTCTGCAGGTATAAACAAACACGACGAGTTATTTATATGAGCTGATTTGAAGAGCACTTAATAAAACACATTCATTTAACTATTTTTTTTTTAACGTTTTTATTTTTTTTTTTTATTTTTGAGACAGAGACAGAGCATGAACGGGGGAGGGTCAGAGAGAGAAGGAGACACAGAATCTGAAACAGGCTCCTGGCTCTGAGCAGTCAGCACAGAGCCCGATGCGGGGCTCGAACTCACAGACCGCAAGATCGTGACCTGAGCCGAAGTCAGACGCTTAACCGACTGAGCCACCCAGGCGCCCCTCATCTAACTATTATTAAGAATGTTTCTGGGGGCGCCGGGGTGGCTCAATCAGTTAAGCTCTGATTTTGGCTCAGGTCATGATCTCACGGTTCGTGAGTTCACAACCCGTGTCGGGCTCTGTGCTGACAGCTCAGAGCCTGGAGCCGGCTTTGGATTCTGTGTCTCCCTCTCTCTGCCCGCCCCACCCCCACCCCCGCTTATACTCTGTCTCTCAAAAATTAATAAATGTTTAAAAATATATTTAAAAGTATTTCTGTATTTGAGGAACAAGAAAGTAACACAGAGTGGAGAAATAATCCCCAATAAAAAGATGGGACAAAGAGCCTATGATAAACTCTTAAATAAACAGCACCGACAAAGGTAAAGCAAAATTTAGAGAAAAAAGATCCGCGTGGGCTACATGGTCTGGAACAGGCACTGCATGAAGTACTGATGTGTCACAATATTTAAGTAGGGAACATACCCCTCACGTAAATGAACTATTTTCAGAAGATTAGCATGTAGTATCCTAATCGTGAAGTCCAGGTTGTACACAGGTCACTTGTCTTCATTTAATGTCTCAAAACCAGCCCACTGACTGGCAGCAATCCAAGCAGCACACACCTGCGCGTTCTGCCGGGTAACAGAATTTTCCATCGGGGTACCCCAAGTCACCTTTCACTGCACCACCGCTAAACTGCACTGGGGGTGACGGACTGACTGATCCCCGGACTCTCCCTTGCCTGACTTCCGTGCTGTCCCACAAGCATCAAGGGGATACAGGACCTAATAAGGGTTTCATGGTGACCCAAAACTCAACGGAAATTGTTTTACCTTACGGAATGGAGGCCTAGGACCTGATTCCTCTAGCACCCAACCAGCTGAGCACCACAAGGCCGGGCAAAGCACGAGCAACTGAACCGGTGGACCGGAAGTCAGCGGTTCTGGCGCTGGGCCCATTACACGGACCCTCTGCTGACTCAATCCCTGGTAGATACCCGATTCAAGTACCGGTTGCCATCAAGTTAAATCCAACCCAGGGGGACTCTTCCCGCCCGTCCCGCGCGTATCCCGCATCTTCCCTAACAGAAGCCCGAGACGGTGCAGCGGCAGGCACCAAGCACATTTACCGTCTTCGCTCGCGAGTCCTCGCCTCTCAAAAGCAAGCCTGGCCGAGAGCGAGGACACCACGGGAGTCGGGCTCATCTACCGGGCAGGGACCAGGGTGAGGCGGCTGAGGCGCCCGCTCTCAGCACTGGGCCAGCGCAGGGCCGGCCGGGGAACCCTGCTCATGTGCCCAAGCATGTACAGCCTCTTCCTGCCTGCCTGTAGCTCCTCTCCTGGCATCTCTCCTTCTCCACTGCCACATCTACCCGATCCTGTTACAGGACGCTCAGCTTAACCCAGAATTGACAAACAAGGTCACACTGCACCAGAGTACGAATTCTATGAAAGGGAAAGCTAGAAAACCGTAGTCTGTCGTCAGAATCTCTAATGATTATAATCTCACCTTCCCCAGTGGAAACTGTGTCATATGCCACATAATTCCCACTTGGCCGGCAAAGTGAGCCACAGGCCGTGCGTACCCCGTGACCACATGGCAGAGCCACCTCAGCTGGCACACAGATCGAGCCACCGTCCTTGTCAGGGGGAGTCTTGACTTCTCTGTGATGTGAATCACGCAGGTGTTCTGAAGAGCAGCCCTGAGCTACACGAGCGACTAGGCCCAGCTACTCGCTTAGGACAGTTCCCGCGGCCGCCAAACGGTTTCACCAGCTACGACACAGGCCCAACCCTGGGCTTCTGGCTAGTCCGTCACCTCGCAACAAGCTGACAGACCTGCTTCCTACTTGTTATCATTTGGGACCGCCCCATAGCTTGGTCTCCCCGTTCTACCTGCTCCAGTCGTATTCGGCTCACGATTCCCCGGGTTCTTTTCCCTTGGTGACGCACACAAGGGGTAACGTACGCTTAAGCTTTACAGTCACAAATATCCTTAAGCGCAGCTGGTGAAATTCAGTGGCCCAGACTACGATTTCACTGTCAAGCACCAAAACTTAAGCACTTCCTTCTCTTCCTCATTCAGGAGCCAGATGTGGCCACCTAATACATACTTCAGAGAGCGAACTAGGAAATGGCACAGGAAAACTTTCACATCATAGGAATTCTGGCATCTGGATAGGATCCGAGATAATGACCGAATCCCCTCGATAGATAAGGAAACGGGAGACAGCTCAACACGCTCACACACTTGCCCGAGGTGAGACCAGGACGAGTGCAGAGCTCGGACTGAAACTCAAGCCTCAACTAAAATCCCCAGGCAGGCGTGGCGTCGGACCGCATACGGTACTGACTAAACGAGTCCGGGGCACAGGCAGACCAGTAAATGGCAGAGTACCTGCTTACCTGTTTGGATCCCTGTTTCTTGCTCTAACTGCTGGTAGAGTTTGTTGGAATAGTCTGCCATCTTCTGCTCGATGGTCAAGTGCCTGGCGGTGCTCAGGATGCCGGCACAGAACCTCGTAGAGCCAGCGGCCAGCCTGCGGGATGGATCCAAAATGCTATTAGGTAGGCTCGCATATCTGTGAATGCAACTAGTTCAAAGACCCTCGTTACTAGCACCGACTGTGATATCAAAAGATGGAAACCTAAATATCCCGACAGGAGAGGGATTTCAAATGTTGGCGTTCACCTACACGACGGGACGCCGCGCAGCCATAAAAAAGGCACGAGAATGCTCTTCTGCAACAATATGGGAATCCTACTGAAAACAGCACGGGAGGAGCACTACTTAATATGCTACTAACTTGTACAAAAAAAGAGAAAAAAATAGCAAGTGAAGACCCACGTACACATGTACACACTGACCAACACGTTTGCTTATATACACGGGGGGTGTCTGGAACGACACACCAGGAACTTAATTTGCCTCCAGCGAGGGAAACTTCAGCTAGAAGTCAGGGATGAGAAGCAGACTTTCCCTGCACACTCTTTTACAGTTTTTAATTCTGAATCGTGTAAATGCATTGCCTATTCGGAGAGATTTACAACAGACTTGTTAAATGTCATTCAATTTCTGGTAGGCAATAGAACAAAAAAGGACTTTAAGGGAAAGTGAGACAACTTGTACCAAGTGTGAACCTTAGTCAGTAATAAGGTATCCATACTGATTCATCATATTTAACGGTAACCCCAACCTAAGATGTCAGTCCCAGGTGCACACAGGCGTGAGGCACACGGGAACTCGGTACAACCTTTGCATTTGTTCTGTAAATCTAGCACGGCTCTAAAATAAGTTAATTCAGTGGGGGAAAAAAAAGGAACAGAAGTAAGACAGGATGCAGCCAATTTCATTTCAGCCCATAGAGGGAGCTCCAGAGTCACGGGGTCTACGTTGCCATTTGACCACCCCTACCCAGAGAACAAGATGGTAAGATGTGCCCGGACCCTGAAATAAAACGCACCCTCTTCGGATACTCGGCTTCGCGGCATCTGCCACCTGTCTCAGAGCCCAAAAACACGGGTATTGCACATCGTGAAACCATGGACAGGAGATTTCGCCTTTCCGTGACTGTTCTCATGCTACTTAGCGACAGGTCAGCCACTGCCGGGACAGGTTACCGGGAGCAGAGGGGGTGAGGGAAGCCCACGCAGTTGGTGCAACATGGCCCCAAGCCGGGTCCCGTCTGGTCCTTACCTGCCCTGCTCCAAAAGGACAATATCCTTCCAGCCCATCTTGGAGAGGTGATAGGCCACGGATGTGCCCATGATTCCACCGCCACAGATGACCACCTGTGCCTGGGCAGGCAGGGCGACAGAATGCGCCTCGGCAGCTGGCGCACCGCTTCTCCCCGACGACCAGTTCTGCCATCCTCGGCCGGTCCTTTGTCTCCGGGCCACCGACAGCAACCGGGAAAACATCACGTCTGTCAGTCAGCAGCTCGGAGATGTGCTCCCACTGGGCCAAAGAGGAGATTCTCCCCAATTCAAACTAGACAGAGAAAGCAAACAGATTTCATTCCACTGTACTCAGTGCGCCGGATTAGTGACAAAAGAAAAGGAGGCAACAGAGAATGATAGTCATCACGCCTCATCCAGACAGAGGCACAAGCACACGCAAAGGCCCTGAGGGGAGGCACACCTTAAGGAGTCCGAGCACAGAAGGGAGGCCAGTGTGCCCACAGCTCGACGGCAAGGCACAGTCGACCAGAGACGAGGCCGGAGAGGCAGGCAGAAAGCAATGACACAAGCGCTTGGATGCCTCACGAGGAGCTGGGATTTTACTCCAAGTGCAAAGGAAAATACTAAAGCAGGGAATGAAATGATCCGATACGCTTTTCCTAAGATCAGCCTGGCTCCACAGTGGGGACTGGACTGGAGGAAAGGCAGGGCTAGGAAGCTACCGCAGGAGTCCAAGAGGGAGGGCACGGAGGCTCACACAAGGATGGTGGCGGTGGAGTCAGAGCCATGACTGGATCGTTGTGGATGGTGAAATGACAGTACTTAACTTGCCAACAAACCGGATGTTAAGATGGGGAGCGGGAGAAAGACGGACGATGGCAAACTTTCCAGGTTAAGCGACGGGTGCCACTTCCTAAGGTGTGAAGGACTAGGGATGCGGAGGGAGGCGGGAAGGAGAGGGAGAGGGAGGCGGTGAGGGCGCGTGCGCGCATACCGAGGTGTCAAGGGCGAGACACCTAGCAGGCATCCACGTGGAAGTGCCAAGCAGCTAGATAACCAGGCCTGAAGCCTGGGGAAGACATGGGGTATCCGGAGACCCGGCAGTCTGAGGAACAACTCTGAGGCTCCCCAGCAGGCACAGCTTGGCAAGAGAAAGAAAGTACTGGACGGGGGACTGCGCGCTGGGGCAGACTCACAGAGCGTCCAAACGGCTGAGCGGCGGAAAGGGAACCGGGCAGAGGTGTCACAGAAGCCGAGAGAGGAGATGGTTCACTACAGAGGGTGGCCAGGGATGGAGCAAGACGGCCATGTGCCTGCTGGGACTTGACGACACAGAGGTCCTTGGTGTCCTCAAAGAGGACATTCCCAGGGGAGTGCCAGGGACGAAGCACGGACTAGAGCAAGCTCAAGAGCAAGGAGATGAGGGAGTGTGCACAGCTTCTTCACTTGCTGCCCGGAGGGAGCAGAAACCCCAGACAGGAGGAGAGAATGGGGGTGGAGCAAGGCTATTTGTCTATAAAGGTGGGAGCCACGGAGACTGTTTCAGGGCTGGCGAGAAGGGCCAGGAAGAGGGAAAGAGGTGGGGGAGGAAGGAGAGGCGGTGACAAAGAATGAGGTCCTGGAAAGGAAGGGAGAGAGAGAGGGAGGGAGAGAGAAGAGAAGAGAAGAGAAGAGAAGAGAAGAGAAGAGAAGACAAACCAAACCCAAAGCCGCAGTGAGGGACGGCGTGCCCCGCGTCTGCACAGGCCACGGACTGGAGACGCCAGGTCCCACGGCCCCTTCCTGAAAGCAGGGGAGGACCGGTCATGGCGGGCTTATGACGAACCACGGGAGTCACAGGCTGCGACCAAGCGCATGTCCCTCGGAGATGACTAACACCATGAGGTAGATTAGGGAGCAGACAGGTTCAGGCCACCAGGGAGAATTACTCTAAGGGCATAAGAGGACTGTTCAATTTTTAAGAAACTGCAGACAGCCCTGTGGGCGAAGGCACGGTCTCCGAGTGTGGGGAGACGGCGACACTTCAGAGGAGAGCCCTGGCAGCCCGTGCGCCCACCAGCACGCCGCTACCAGCCCGGGACCCACGGAGGGCCCCCGACGGCCCAGGTCGTCCAAGGCCAAGGTGTGGGTGCCCATCCATCAGACAGGATCTCAGAACTGAGACCGAGCGGGCCTCCACTGCGTCCCAAGGAAATCCCATCCAAGCAGGGCTGATTACTTTGGCCACCTTGTGGTGATCTCCAGGCCTCACCTCCTTGGTCCCCGCCAAACCGTCTCAAGACAGACGCTTCTCCACAGCCAGACTTCCCACAATCTCATCTCCATATGACCAATTTCTCTCTCTCTCTCTCTCTCTCTCTCTCTCTCTCTCTGCTGTCCTCCCCTCCAAACCTCTCCACCGTGTCCTCCAGAACATCCTTTCCAAACTGGAACACGCAGCCCTTCACCTAGCTTCTCTCCACCTCTGCTTCAACAGAGACACAGCTCTACTGAGGGAAACGCCACTGCCACGTGGCCAGCCCGTCCCACTGACCTTGCCATCAGGAGGGGGGGGGGCGGGCACCCTTCTCCCTTCAGAACCATTACCACTTGGTCATGCTTGAAAAGACCCTGTTCCCTCATGGCTCACACTAGCAGGCACCCCGTAGCGAGCCCCGGGCCACTGCGTGTTCAGCCACAGGCAGATGTCTGTCGACATTCAGGTGCTGAACCCACAACACTGCTCCTCTCCCAACCTGGGACCCCACCTCCTTCCTTCCTTCCAAACGCAAAACCTGTCTCCTCAACCCCTGAAACTCCACCTGCATCTACGACCACCTCTTCCTTCAACCTCGTAGGGTCAAAAGTTGATCCCTCCCCACGTGCCCTGGATCCCTCTCTCTCCTTCCTTCCCTTGACTCCGCTCCATCAACTGTCCCCTTCCACGTACCTTCAGTGTCCCTTCCAATCCTCAGCATTTTAATATGCTCAAGTCCCTCCCAACTGACTTAAGAAATACAAGAAAGGCTCCATAACAGTCTTCCAATGGTGATTTTTAATTTTACAAATTCTGAATTATAAAAATTGTGGTCTTTGTAAACAACACAAACGCAGAAGGAAATTAAGATCTCCCATCATGCAAAATACTCAATTCCAGGGCTGATGAAATTTCCCCAGACTTATTTATCTTGCAGCACGTGCTCCCCTGACATCCACCCGTGTGCCACCACCTGTCTTAAAGTCCTTTTTGTTACACCTCAGTGACTGCACAGTCTGCCGGCGGGTTACACCAAAATTTACTATGACGTCACAACCTGTCTTTTTCACTTGACAAGAAGGGCTTCCTATGGTATCTGTCACTTTCCCCCCTTTCCACCGTCCTGAACCCAAGCGGTTAAGCTCCTGTCCCGCATGCCGGAATACTGCTCTCACCAAGAATGCCACTGTTGCCACCTTCCAGGGACACTGGGCCCATCTCACTCACCCTCTCCACAGCACTGAACACCGCCGATCGCTCCCGCTACTCACGCACTCTGTCCCTGTTTTGACACCGACTACCCCGGTCACATCTACACCGCCTTCTCTCCCCTGCCCATCCTTCTGTGTTGCTGTCCCTCGGGGTGTCTGGGACCAGCTTCTCCTCTCAGTTTGCCACCCTCCAGGGTCATTTCACGCGTACCAAGACTGACGCCTAAGCCCACAACAGCCCCGAGCTTTACATCCGCACCTCGAGCTGAACAATGGCCATGTCCACTTGGGTTCCCGTGGGTCACACCGAGCACATCCAGAAGGGAAACCCACCTGCCTCAATCTCCAAATCTGCTCCACTTCTGTGTCCCGCACTGACACCATACACAAGAATCCCAGGTGTCACCCTGGGTTCCTCCCTCTCTCTCACCTCCTCTATACGGCCAACCGTCATGGACTAACAATTCCACAGGCGACAGTTCCCTCAGACCATCGACTTCTCCCCCTCCTCACTGCCGTTACCTGAGTACAGACCGCCATCCCCGCTCAGATGAAGGCAGAAGCTTCCCGACAGGGCTTCCGCACACCATTCTCCCCACCCCCCCTCAATCCTTCCGAGGAGGGGCGTGGAGGGAGCCTTCTCAAATGAAACTCTTGTTCACACCCCTACTCAAAACCCTGCAATGGCTTTCTGATGCCCTGAGGAAAAAAAGCATTCTCCTGAACAGGAAGTGTGCAAGATCCTTCATCATCAGGCTCATTCCTGACCTCTGGTCTCTTTCTCTCCTCTCCAGCCAGACGGACATACCCATAATTCCTCCAACAGGACAGGCATTGAGTCTCTCTGAAACCCCCAGGATCTGGGCACACTGTTCCTTCGAACCACACGGCATAGTTCCTGCCCCCCTGCCCCCCAAACATGGATAATCCCCTCAGCTCTCACCCTGTTTCGCAGCTTATCAGACCCCCTCTCCCCCAATACCGCCTCAGGTGACTCTTCTGTGTTCTCCCACAACACCCTGCACTTCTCCAGCACAGAGCCTCCCACACTGTCACGGCCTGTTTGCCAATCAGGGAAACGGCACAACGACCCCGCTGAAAATGCAGGCTTTGGGGGCAGACAGGTACGGGTCTGAAAATCTCCCCCACCTCTCATCAGCTCTGTGGCTCTGAGCAAGTCATTCCATCTCTGTGCTCCAGGCTCCTCATCCACAAGGTGAGCTACGAACACCTGCCTGGCCGGGTTGCCACAAAGACTACGTCAGACAATACAGGAAAAGCATGGTAACTGGCACCCGAGAAGCACTCAGTAAGTGCTAGTTTTTAGTCTCCTCTTACAATGGAGCTCTCTGGGAGCTGAGACCAGTTACCGCTTCAACGTGATTCTGCCGGCATTCAGGGTAGGCACCTAGGAAATATAATCAACAGAGGAATGAGAATATACAATAAACGAGATGGGAAAAAATTCAGTGAGGACTCTGAGATCTTGAGGCTAGGCTCCAAGATTTCAGGGGATATCTAAATCACATAGAGTAATTTTTTATAATTGTTTTCGGGTCTTTTTGTTTTTTAGAGAGAGAAAGGGAGCCAGCAGGAGCCGGGGAGGGGCCGCAGAGGGAGAGAGAGTATCTTAAGCAGGCTCCACGCTGAGCATGAAGCCGGATCTGGGGCTCACCCCACGACCCTGGGATCGTGACTTGAGCCAAATCCAAGACTGGGACGCTCAGCCAACTGAGCCACCCAGGCCGGTAGAGAAGAATCTGAAGATGTCAAAGACAAAGAAATAAAAGGTGTAGCCGGGTTTAAAATAAGTTATATTTAAAAACAAAAACCAAAAAACTAAGATGGCCCTATAATATTCTCTCCCTCTAAGAAGAATCGCTAAGGCAACCTCAATATTGGGACTGGTTATGCTCACACCTGCTTACGACAAGAAGAGCAAGGGACAGCTCCAAGTCCCTCTGGGTTGTTCCCCTGTATGGTCCCAGCGTGTGTACAAATGGGCCGCTGGCCACAAGGAAGCCTAGTGAGTGGAGCTCGACCCACACACTTCCCACTCTTGCCTCAGCAGAAGGGCCACCTGGGACATTTCTTTCAAACAGACAGACAAAAACCCCAACACTATCCCAGGCTCTTTCTCTGGAGAGTCTGATCCTGCTGGTCCCGGGGGAGTATCTGTCAAAACGTGCCACCAGGTGATCAGGCAAGTTTAAGAAATTAATACATATCCCTAGCGCTGGAAAAGTGTGCCCCGTGGCCCGGCACCGGCACCCCTCTTCCCCTTCCCACCCTCCCCCCCTCCCCCCCGCGTGCCCGGAGGTCACGCTTACAGAGATTCCCGAATCTAATGTGAATGTCCTTCACAGGGGTCCCGAGTGACCAAACATCACGAAGACAGTTCACCACCCTGGCCTACACTTTTCCCGGTAACTCGGCTTGCCGCACCCTGCAGCAGGCGTACAAGTTAGCGAAGCAGAGGCGGACCGCACGTCTCCAGGCGGGAAAACGATTGCACCTGCAGAGGGAGAAGGGCGGGCGAGACCAGCCAAACCCGCGCCAGGCGCTGTGCAAGCCCGAGGCGGAGAGCCCGAAGCGAGGGCACCCCGGCCGCTCTGGACATCGGGCTGAGCCGCGGACGCCTGAAGCAGCCGGAGCGCAGGCCCGGGGGCAGCCGTGCACGGGGCCCCAAGGCCCGGACCCCGGACCCCTTCGGCCGGACGCCGCACAGCCGCAGACCGACTGAGAGAGACGAGGCAGACCCATTCCCGCCCCGGGCCGCCGGAGTCCCCAGCGACCCGGCAGGAGCGACAGGAAACGAGGGGCGGCCGCGACCACCCCCGAGGAAGACCAAAGCGAAAAGGGGGGGCGCCGAGACCCGCGCGGAGGGGAGGCCAGAGCGGCCCCGCCGCCGTCTCCTTACCTCACGGGCCGCCGCGGGCTCCGCCGTCAGCAGCACCCCGGCGGCAGCGCGACAGCAGCCACAACAGTTGCCGGGGGTCCCGCCGCCAGAAACGGGGCACTGGGAATGGGAAGGGGGCGGGGCGGAGGGAGTAAAAAGTTCCGGGGAAGCGGGAGACCGCGACCTTCCGCGCTTTACGGCCCCCGGCAAGGGTACGCCCGCGCGTGCTGGCACACGCGCACGCGCGCGCCGTGACGTCCCCGCGGCGGCCCCGCCCCTGCCACGTGGGGCTTGTTTGGGTCTCGCGAGGCCCCGCCCCGGGAGCTCGGCCCGCGCCCCAGTGGTCCCGGCTGCTTTCTGAAGTGTGCAGGTGGAGCGGGGATGCTGCGGTGGGTCGCCGGCCTTGCCGGGGTGTCGGGAGCGCGGGGCTTCGCTCTGCCCTCCAGGCGCCCTGCCGCTTCTGTCCCCGAGCGGGTCCGCGGCTCAAAGCCACTCCGGTCCCTGGCGCAAAAGGGCGGCGTGGACCGACAGTCCCTTGTCTCTGGAAGGCGCTCGGCTCTTCCTGGGCCAGGCTCTAGCAGAGCGTCTGAAATCCGGTCTGCGGGCCTGGCCCGACCTCGGAGGCGGGTTTAGCGACCCTGAGCTCTGGGCGGGATCTCACTCTGCACCTTCCTGGCTTGCCTGGGCCCGAGGAAGCGGAGTCATTCACTCCATCTTCTGAGAAGCCTCCCGTCCAGTCCTCCCTTCCTATCGCTTGGCCCTGTTTTCCTTCCCTCGTGGAACTCATCACTATCTAAAGTATGTGTTCGCTGACTGCCTTTGCCACCAGTTGCAGGTCCCGGACCCTGTCGACAGAACCTCAATCTTAGGCACGGCAGCACTTGCAGCAGCGCTCGGCGCATGGTCCAGTCAGTATTTCTTTGAACGGGGAGCGTTCTGAGGGCACGGCCGCCACTGCACGGTGGGCCACACTCTGCACTTCCCGGTCTTGGGATTGAAGCCCGTCTTGCCACACGAGCCAGTCTTGTTTCCTTCTGGCCTCTGATGATGGGATTCCGCAGTGCACAAGAACCGGAGGGCTGCTGCCATTTGGGGGGGGGGGGCAGGAAAGCTCAGGGACCCCGGTGGCACCAGGCCGGCCCACAACCTGCATAACTGTCTACCCACTGACTCGCCAGTTAACTCACATGCTACATTGCACCGGGTTCTGGCTGCCTGAGGATGGAAACTCCGCCTCTTGCTAGTCTGACACATAAAAGTTTAAGACATTCTGCGCTTCTGTGCAGAGAAATTCTTCAGTATTTTAGCTCATGGCTTAGAGCTTGGTGTCCCTGACTGCCCAAAAGGGAGAGGAAATAGACCAACCCATCTGAGGTGGTATTCTTGAGGACGGCCCAGATGTGGCAGTTTGGGGAGAAAAACTTCACAAGTTTTCTTGATGAGTAGTTTCACCTATGCCACTTTCAGGCTTGTGAATTGGGGAGAAACCTAGTTGTCTGTACGAAATGGTGGGTGAAATGAAGTGATGGTGTTGTAAATTCCATTCTGTTTACGTGCAGTTAAGTAGTGAACACGCTGTACGCATTTCTCCCTGCTTACCTCAACCATCACTATTTTTTTTTTTTGATGTTTATTTATTTTGAGAGAGGGAGAGAGAACAAGCGGGGGAGAGGGGCAGAGGGAGAAGGAGAGAGAGAGAGGATCCCAAGCAGGCTCTGCACCACCAGTGCAGAGCCGGATGCAGGACTGGGACCCACCAACGCTGAGATCATGACCTGAGCCCAAGTCAAGAGTCAGAGGCTCAACCGACTGAGCCACCCAGGTGCCCCTCAACCGTCACTATTTTACATCTCCACGTTCAAAAGCTAAGTCCCACGGCTCCTTTATGGTCGACGTTGATTCTTGTACTTTCGAGGCTCTCATACCCACCAAATGCCCTATTCTTCAGGAGGACTGACTGTTTTGTCTTCTGGGCTTCTACTCCATGAAACGTCAGAGTGACTTCTTGTACGATACTTCACAGAGCAGACCATCCCATGCACAATTACACATCTTGACAGGACTTTTCACTCGTGGTATTTGGATTCACCGTTGCAAACATTCTGCCTTCTTGGTTTTCTGTCTCGCAAGGACTGAAATTACCAGGGGTGGGGAGGATAGTTTCAGCATCTGTTTCAAAAGATCCATGCCAGGATTTCCTTTGCACACCAGGAACTGGAGCTCGGAGCACCTCTCTGCTCCAAGCCCGGTTCTCGGTTCTCGGTTCTCCTGCCTTACGCCAGGATGTCCCACGGTAGGTGTAGACAGGAAGGACAAAGAGAAAGTCAATCACTCGGTCTCAGGGTTCCCCTCCACCCCCCATAGCCTCTCTTCCCCAGATCAAAGGCCTGGCCTGCTGGGTAGAAAGTTTCTGCAGCTTGTTTCAATCAAGGGGTTTCTAGCAGCACAGTTAACGCTTCACTCTCCGGTGTGCTCTTGGGATACAGGAAAATGCCACTGTAATTATCGTACAGCGCTGTAACTCCTTGTTTACATTTTGCAAATGTGCAGTTTGCTCAGCCCCTTTCTGTGTGTGTGTAGTGACAGCATGGGGTGCTGAGGACACGTGAGGCATTTTAGGGCACAGGCTCTTTCACAGGAGCCCCGGGGACTTGAGGCGCCCAGAGTGACCAGCATTTCTGCCTCCGCGGGCGCGGTATTAACATCCTACCCTGTATTTCCATCAAGCCGGAGTCTAATTAACGTGTTCTTTTCATGCGACCGGGTCTGCAAATGAATAAACAGACACGTTAATTACTCTGGCTGAGTCCACTGGGAAACGTGCTTCATGTTGGGCGACAGGGTGTTAAGTATTTGCCATAACAGAGGATAAACACGGTACACAAAACCATATCCATCTGTGTTACCAGAGCATAAAACAGGGTTTGGAAACCAAGGCACAGCACACACAGGCATCCCATCACCCTCCGCGCAGTGGCGGCATGGCTAGAGACAGACAGCCTCCCTTACTCTCCTGAAGGTTGTGAGGACTCACATCTAAGTCTTTAACACGCGGAAGACTGAACCAGCCAAGAAAGTGCTAAGCACGCGGTAGGCACCAGCGGTGGTGCCTCGGAATCGTCTCGGGACACGTAAAGCAACACCCTCTGAGTGAACTGGAATCACCAAGGCTGGAAGTCTGACCCGTACTTCTCGAGAGGCTTCCAGGAACTTCTCTCGTGTCTAGAAACCGCTGGGTGCCAAGAGTTGAGCAGTCCGGAGGACAAATGGTAGCTGTGAAAGCTTTGTGGCTTCAGAAGGACTCTCGCTGGTTCCTAAGGAAGATACTTAGAGCCGGACAGGGCTCTTCTCATACCTCATCCCATTTGATCTTGTGACAATCTTAGGAGGTGAGGTTGTAGCCGACGATGTGGGCTCAGGGGTAACGTGACTTTTCCACGATCACGCCGCTTGTGGGAAGATCTAGAAACGGAGCCGAGGTGTTCATTCTGAATCCAGAAGCCATCTGCGCCGTAGCATAGGGCAGGTGGCCAGGAGGACGTCTGAGGCTGGGGACAGAGAGCGAGAAAAGAGCACGCAATGTAACAGTAAGGAGCCTGTGCTCCCCGGATCTTTCCAGGCCCTCGTGCCGTCTGCCAGGTGACCTTGCAGTGCGTGAAAGGGTTGGAGTATACGTGTCAGCCGTCCTGAGGACTTTTATAAAAGGTCGGCAGAGACCGCGGTGCGCAGGCCCGGAGCGAGGCCCTAAGGCAAATTACGCGCGTCCGTAGCCCTCCCGGGTGCGGCTTTTCATCAGCGATGGTGCCCCGAGCGGCCACCGTGTCTTGGAGGGTCATGGGATCACACCCGAGGGGAGACTCGGGAAACAGATCTGAACCCGGCCTGACGCCCAGCCCGCCGACCCCCAGCCCGCCACGGCCGCCCGCCAAACCGCAGCCCCCTGCGGGCCGGTAAGCGTGAGGCCAAGTGCTCGTGTGACGCACCGGGTCCCGGGCTGGGGTGTAGCAGCCATCTCGCGGCTCAGATAGAGGGCGTCTGGCCGCGTGGCCACGCAGGAACGACGCAGTCAGGGCCTCCGTCTCCTTGAGGGACTCTTCACTCGCCGCGAACTCGGGAGTCACCGGTCTTTTGTTCCGCTCATCTAACCAGCTTCTGAGCTGCTACGTGTGAGGACCCCACAAGCTGACACGTCGCGAACGACCTCATCATCCAAATCTCCTTTTATTTCCAGTCCACGAATGGTCAACCGGGTCAGAAACCGCGGGGTCATCTGGTCGCCCCGCTGGCTTCTCCCCGTACCTCCGGTTCGTCACCCAGCACGACCGAGTGGTGTCCCCGGACCTCTGGTCTCTTCCGGCCTCTCGTTCCTGCCGCTGCTGCCCGCGTTCAGAGAGTAGCATCCCTCGCTTTGATGACGATCCCCGAAGAGATGGCCCTGCTCCTGCTCCCACCCTGTCCTCGCTCTGCAGGGCTGTCTTTCCAAAACACGTGGGATCGTTGTACTCCCTGGCTTAGCACGTCCTCATGACTCCAGTCCTTGCGGAGGTTGCGTCCGGACTCCTTAGCATATGGCAGAGCGCGGTCCTCATGGTGGAACTCGCTCTGGGCCCACACACTGTGCGACGCTGGGGCCCGATTCCTGGCCTGTTTGCCCCGTGTGTGTGTGCGGCTCATCTTTCCTCTCACCCTGCTCTCCACTCACACCCGCCAGACCCATCTCTCGCTCGCTAAGATGCGCTTCCTGGCACCTGTCCCGCTGTGCTCGGGGAAGAGTTCTCCATTTAGAATCAAATCCCCCCCCCCCCCTCCAAGCCCCTCCAGTCAGCCTGGCAGACCGTCCAGAATTTCAGAACCTCAGCCCACATCACCACCATCTCTCGGTGAAGCCTCCCCTTCCCCACAACACCTGGTCTCCCTTTGGTGTGGCCCGCTGGACTCTCTCCGCCTCTGTCTTTACGTGGTCCTCTCCCCTCCTCGCGTGTCAGTCCCTCCCAAGAGGACTGGCTTCCCCGTACCCATCTTGTGCTGCGCCCTGCATCCACCAGATGATTAGTTGAGGGAAAGCGGTGAGCGCGAGCTCCGTTTGCCAATCTGTGAAATGGCAGTTTCGTCGTGGCCTCGTGGCCTCGGGGACTCTTTTCTGCCTTGGGCGTACCAACTCACCGGTAGGTGGCGCTGAGACACGTGAATTGAGGTTTCCCGGGTCTCCCAGCCCCGCATCTGGAGTGCAGGTAGTCAGGATTAACTAGAAACCCAAATCAGACTCGTCAAATCTCCCCCTGAGAGGTGATAATCCATGCGGCCCCCGTGGCACGGGAGGCACTGAGGAGAGGCTCTTTGGTGCGGCTTCGTAAAGAGCGAGGTGCGCTTTCCTTCCTGCTGTCCTCACCTCGAGGGGCCTCTGTAGAGTTAGGGGCCCTCAGACACTTGGATCTGGGGCATCATCTGACTCAGTCCCCCAGAGTCCGAGGTCAGAGGGTCGCTGTCCTATTTGGTCAAGAGCAGAACTTTGGAGCTGACCTGGCCTGGGTCTGAATGCCTGCACTGCCTCTTCCTTGGTGGATGACTCTGGGATGTTAGCTTTCCTGAGCCGCCTCTGGATTAGGCACCAATAGAGACCATATAGAAAGAGAGAGAGAGAGACCCTATAGGAGATAGATATATCTATACATATAGATATATAAATATATATATTATATATAGATAATACAAAAATTTTAAAGCTCCCCTCATATATATATATATATATATATATATATATGGTATGTGGGTATATATCCATATACCTCCCTCCCCATATATATATTGAGAGAGAGAGAGATGGAGAGAGTAGAGATTGGAAAAGTTGGGCTCCCGGGACTAGGGGTTGGCATATCTGAAACGATTTGCACCCCAAAGCACATTTCTAGGGCCAGCCCGAGACTTGAGTGAGTTTTCACTGTGATTGGGCATGTTCCTTCTCTGACAGTCTCCTTTCTCAGGCTCCCCTTGGCTCTCTTGCAGCCTGGGTTCTTCTGAGGCGCCTTTCCTGGTGTCCAGAGCTTGGTGGGTTTTACTGTTGGAGTTTTAGCTGCTCGGTGGCTCAGGCTGCTGCTCCGTTTTGACTCCCCTCTAAAAACTGCCTGCCTTTGTTCGGCTGGGGTCATTGCGTTCTGTATTTTGTCCTAAACGTGTAACTGTTACCGTTTGGAAGGTCAGTTTGGTAGGAGCGTTCTCTTTCATCATGGAAGCTGACCCCTCCTCCTCCAAAACCGTTCAGCTTTTGTATCATTAACTAGAGTTCCATGTGTATTTCAAGTTTTTGGTTTTTGGTTTTGTTTTCTTAGGGGGTAGGGAGGAAAATTTAATTACAATGAAAAACCTACGTGTACCATTTCTTATATATTTGGGGGGGGGGTGCGTAGTGTATGTGTGCTCTATTTCTTAAAGAAATACTCACTTTTAAATTTGTCTGTTTAAAAACTGAAAACTCCTGCTTTTCTTCCTCCTCTTCCTCGAGGGGTTTGGGTTGAAGCTCTAATGGCAGCCTTCCATCAGGGTGTTTACGTTAAGCCACTCAACGTTATCTGCTGATGAATCACTTAGCACGGGGCTACTGGCTTCCTGTTTCCCACCTGACAGTGGTCGGCTCTCAGAATCTTCTTTTTCCCTTTCAAGGTAATCGTATCTGTTTCACTGCTGCTCACGTGAGCACTTTGAGACGCTCGGACCGTTATGTCGGTGGCGAGTAATTGAGCAAAATCTGTTTTCTCTTTGCTTTGAGGACACCAGCTCTCACACCAGACAACCCGATCGATGCCCCACGCTGAGAAACTCCTACGTCAGAGTTAGTGGGAATCTTTCTTCAATTGTTTTCCAGTCTCTTACCACGCACGGCTAAGTGACTAGACCTAACCGTTGCAGAATGAATCAAAACTACTGCTGCAGTGTTCTCCCTTCCCTCACTCCACCCACTTACTTAGGCACCGCAGTCTTGTTTTGTGTTTTTAATGTTTATTTTTGAGAGAAAGAGAGTGTGAGCAGGGGAAGGGCAGACACACACACACACACACACACACACACAGAATCCAAAGCAGGCCCCAGGCTCTGAGCTGTCTGCACAGAGCCCAACGCGGGGCTTGAACCCACAAACCATGAGATCAGGCCCGAAGCCGAAGTCAGATACTTCACCGACTGAGCCACCCAGGCGCCCCCTGGCACAGCAGAGTCTTGAGCTGGCTCTTTATCCTCCCCGAATCCCACGGAGGTCTGTCTGTTGGTTTCTCCCATGAGCTGGAGGACTTTGTTATGGGATAACAGCTGGCTCCCTTGGTTTTTGACATGAATCTAGCACTCTCCCCCTCACTCCGTCTTCTCCCCTCAAGCGGGGACCTTCATAAGCGCTGGAGGCAGGATATTATGTCGTTGTTCTTGTTTATTGATTCTCCAGTTCCCTGCGAGGTGTGGACTCTTCAGGGAGGAGGGCACTGGTGGAAAATCGGGAGTCTGCGGAGCCTGTACCACTGCGGACCCGGGGCGTGGCCTTGCCCCTCCCCATCTAGGCTCCCCAAGAGCACAGCCCCTCCCCTCCTCCACAGCTGTGTAACTTTCTAGAATTTAGTCGTTTGTGGGATACTTGGGTTGATTTTCTGTAAGGCCAGCAGGAGGGAGGCTGGCGTGACCACGGTCGGGAAACCGAGCTCTGACCAGCGGCCGTTGGTCACAAATGGAATGTCTGGTAGAAACGAATGAGAGCCTCAAGTCACCTGTAAATGGGGATAAAAATTTGTATGTGGCACACAATATAGCATATTTAAATTTTTATTGATAATTTGAATGTATTAATCTTCTTAAAATTTATTAAAATGTGGATTACAATTTTAAAACAATATAGATAATACAAAAATTTTAAAGCTCCCCAAATTCTGCATTAAAAAGTGATTCCTGGGTGCCTGGGTGGCTCAGTCAGCGAAACATGTGACTTTGGCTAGGGTCATGATTTCACGGTTCATGACTTCGAGCCCTGCATTGGGCTCTGGACTGTCAGTGCTTGGGATTCTCTCCGCCCCCCGCCCCCTCTCTCTGCCCCTCCCCCACTTATGCATGTTTTCTCTCCCTCTCTCAAAATAAATAACACAAACTTAAAAAAAGGTTATTCCCCACCCTTGTTTTCCTTCCAAAGTAATTAATTTGTTACCTGCTGTATCACAGGATGAGTGTTACTGGTGTTAATAGCTGCTATTTATCAGGGACTCACTTTGTGGCAGAACGGTGCCTTATAACATCCCTACGTATTCACCCTGTTCGGTAGACAGCCTTAACCCTGTTTGGGGGGGGGGCAAGAAGCAGGCTCAGAGGGATAGAACATTTGCCTGGCAATACATGCCCTAAAAGGAGAGAATCCAGACTTTAAATAATTTTTTTTAATGTTTATTTTTGAAAGAGAGAGAGAGCGCGCAAGCAGGGGAGGGGCAGAGAGAGAGGGAGACACAGAATCTAAAGCAGGCTCCGGGCTCTGAGCTCTCAGCTGTCAGCACAGAGCCCAACGCGGGGCTTGAACCCAAGAACTGTGAGATCATGACGGGAGCCGAAGCCGGACGCTTAACCAACTGAGCCACCCAGGCGCCCCAGAGAGAGTCCAGATTTTAAAAACCCAAGCGATCCCATGTTTGTAAATTGCCTAGACCAATCAATATTAACTCATCCGACCCACACACCTGAGGCCTTTCCACCAGGAGCTGGGCAGACAAGCTCCCTGGGAGAGAATGAGGGAGGGCGTTTTTATATCCATACAGCCATCGGACAAGGCTGGTAAAAATAACAGCAGCAGGTGCCAGGCCGAGTCGGCTAAGTTCTTGCCATGGATCATTTTATGTATTAATTTATTTCTTTTTATATTTTAATTTATTTATTTTTTATTTTTTTAAATTACATTCAAGTTAGTTAGCCTATAGTGCAACAATGATTTCAGGAGTAGATTCCTTAGTGCCCCTTCCCCATTTAGCCCATCCCCCCTCCCACAACCCCTCCAGCAACCCTCGGTTTGTTCTCCATATTTAAGAGTCTCTTCTGTTTTGTCCCCCTCTCTGTTTTTATGTTATTTTTCCTTCCCTTCCCTTACGTTCATCTGTTTTGTATCTTAAAATCCTCCAATGAGTGAAGTCCTATGATACTTGTCTTTCTCTGGCTGACTACTTTCACTTAGCATAATACCCTCTAGTTCCATCCACGTAGTTGCAAACGGCAAGATTTCATTCTCTTTGATGGCCAGATAATGCTCCATTGTACATACGTACCACATCTTCTTTATCCGTTCATCCACCGATGGACATTTGGGCTCTTTCCTTACTTTGGCTATTGTTGTTAGCGCTGCTGTGAACATTGGGGTGCGTGTGTTCCTTCGAAACGGCACACCTGTATCCCTTGGATAAATACCTGGTAGTGCAATTGCTGGGTCCTAGGGTACTTCTTTTTCTAATTTTTTGAGGAAGCTCCATACTGTTTTCCAGAGTGGCTGCACCAGCTTGCGTTCCCACCAGCAGTGCAAAAGAGATCTCTCTCTCCGCATCCTCGCCAACATCTGTGGTTGCCTGAGTTGTTCACGTTAGCCATTCTGACAGGGGTGAGGTGGTATCTCGTGGTGGTTTTGATTTGTATTTCCCTGATGACGCGTGACGTTGAGCATTTTGTCATGTGTCGGTTGGCCATCTGGATGTCTTCTTTGGAGAAGTGTCTATTCATGTCTTTGGCCCATTTCTTCACTGGACTATTTGTTTTGTGGGTGTGGAGTTTGATAAGTTCTTTCTAGATTTTGGATACTAACCCTTTATCTGATACGTCGTTTGCAAATATCTTCTCCCATCCCGTCGGTTGCCTTTTAGTTTTGCTGATTGTTTCCTTCGCTGTGCAGAAGGTTTTTATTTTGGTGAGCTCCCAGTAGTTCATTTTTGCTTTCGTTTTCCTTGCCTCCAGAGACGTGTTGAGTAAGAAGTTGCTGCGGCCAAGGTCAAAGAGGTTTTCGCCTGCTTTCTCCTCCAGGATTTTGATGGCTTCCTGTCTTACGTTGAGGTCTTTCATCCATTTTGAGTTTATTTTGTGTGTGCGGTGTAAGAAAGCGGTCCAGGTTCATTCTTCTGCATGTCGCTGTCCAGTTTTCCCAGCGCCACTTGCTGAAGAGACTGTCTTTATTCCACTGAATATTCTTTCCTGCTTTGTCAAAGATTAGCTGGCTATACGTTTGGGGGTCCATTTCTGGGTTCTCTATTCTGTTCCATTGATCTGAATGTCTGTTTTTGTGCCAGACACGGGTCATTTTAGATTCATAACCACCCTCTGAGGCAGGTTCTACTGTTCCCAATTTGAAGAAGCTAAAACTCAGGCTCAGAGAGGTTAAAGAATTTGGTTGACTTAGAGGAGAAGTAGTGGAGGAAGGATTCCAATCCAGGCAGCACAACAGGAGGGCTTAAGCTCCTCAATTCTCTACTCTGGGGGCGCCTGGGTGGCTCAGTCGGTTAAGCGTCTGACTTCGGCTCAGGTCAGGATCTCGCGGCTCGTGAGTTGGAGCCCCGCGTCTAGTTCTGTGCTGACAGCGCGGAGCCTGCTTGGGATTCTCTCTCCCTCTCTCTCTGCCCCTCCCCCACTCGTGCTGTCTCTGTGTCTCTCAAAATAAATAAATAAGCTTAAAAAAGTCATCTCTAAAACACCAGTCGTCTACTTTGTTCATGAATCTGTCGTTTGGGCAGGGCTTGGTGGCGTCAGCTTATTTCCACCCCGTGTGGCATCGGCGGGGGGAGGGGGGGGCCTGAAGGCCGGGGGCTGGGACCATCTGAGGGTCACCGACATGTCTATTGCCTGTGGCTGGTCGTCAGCTGAACACCTACACGTGGGCTCTGCCTGCCGCTGCTTGGCTTCCTCCCAGCACGGCAACCCAGCAACACTATCAGTCATCAGACGAGGCAAATTAAAACCACAATGAGCTATCACTACACCCCTACCAGAATGTCTGAGACAAAAAAGACTGACCATGCGCAGGGGTGTCAAGGATGCTCTCGTACAAACATTTTGGAAAAGGGCCGGGCGGTCTGTTAGGAAGTTAAACATCCACTTACCCTGTGACCCAGCCATGTGACTCCAAGGTAATCACTGCGAAAGGAAGGAGAGTGTATACAAGGGCTTACACGTGAATGTTCACAGCAGCTTTATTTGAACGAGCCAACAATGAGAAACACTCCAAATGTTCACCAGCAGGCGAACAGGTAAGTAAATTATGGCATACGGTGAAGTACAATTCAGCAATAAAAATTAATTAACTATGGGTACATGGAATAACGTGGGCGGCTCTCAAAGTTACGACGCTGAGTGAAAGAAACCAGACAAAAAAGTGCATGCACAGTATTATTCAATTTACATAAAACGTTTAGAAAACGCAAACTGACCTGTGGTGCCGGGAAGCACGCCCGCGGTTGCCTGCAGATGCTAGAGGTGGGGAGAGGGAGGGATGACAGAGGGGCATCAGGAAACTTTTAGGGCTGGTGGATGTGTTCGACATCTTGACAGCGGTGATGGTTTCAGGGGCATACGCACGTCAAAATTTACCAAGCTGCACACTTTGAATACGTACAGCTTACTGTGCGTCCGTTGTATCTCAGCTTAGAAAATGAATGCCAACTCGGGTGGAAGCAGAAAGGGCGTGTGGGGGGAGAGGCACTGTGGAGGCCATGTTGGAAATCATGACCTACCTCATTCACTAGGTGCTTCCAACACGCCGGGTACCGTGTGTGCTAAGTGCCTCGTGGCACTGGCGCCGAGTCCACCGGATAACCCAACCCGAAGGGAAGGTGAGGAGGTGGCCAATTATCTATTGTTATGATTATCTTGGTTGCTATGACAGAACCACGAGGTCTGGGTCTCTCTGGGACGGAAGGATGTCTCAGGGCTCTGGTGAGCAGGCCATCAAGGCTTTTCTTCCCGAGCCGCAGGAGAAACTGCGGGCCACTTCTTGGGACAGTCAGGAAGCAGAGCAACGTGGAGAAACAGGTGGGGGCTTTGTGAGAGGGAGTGGGGACATGGCTGCCAAACTGAGAAGCTGGAAGGAGGCAGCAGAGGGGCCCCTCTTGGGCCGGAGAGCCCCCCCCCCTCTTCTGTTACATTAGCCCCTTTGGACAGGTAGGTGCCTGCTCTGGACCCTCTGGTGACTGCATCCAGCTTTCCTCTGGGAACCACCATGCTGTGGCTCCAAGTCCCCAGAGACCCTCTGAAACTGCCCCCATGCCTCAGCTTCCAGAGGGCACAGGTGACCCAGGCCCAGCCAGCCCACTGATCACAGGGATGGGTTTGGGCAGGTGCATGGTCCAGGCTAGGTCGACCAACATCAGCCTCGGACCTCTGCTTCAAGTAACAGGAAGGAGACTCTTCCTTTTCCCCGAGGTGGCTACGCTGGCCAACCTGAGCCTTGGGCCCTGGGGGACATCTTTCCACCACGTGTGGAGAGCCTGCCCGCAAACCAAACGGAAAGAAAGACGGCTACAGAGCAGAGAGAAAGAAAGGGGTGTGCCTCTGACATCACAGTTCAGGCCTGCGGACCCAGCCAGACCCGAGGCCTGGACCTCTCCGGGACTGGTTTCAGGGGCCAGTAAACCAAGTCCTCTGCTGAACTGCTTGCAAACCAAGTAGTCCTCTGTACTTCGCCCCAGCACTCAGATGCCCCACCCCCACCCCTCCAGGGGCTTTCCGAGAGACCCGGATATTGGGGTTGGCCCACAATTGCACCGCGCCTGTGTCTGTACACCGCCCCCCCCACCGCGCCCCCTCCGCACCTAGGGAGGAAGCCGACGTCAGGCCCCTCGTTCTGGGGCCACGGTGAGGGCCTGGTTGGAGAAGCGCTGCACGCTCAGTCCAGCCTCGGGCTGATACGGAGAGAGATGGCGTCGCCACCAAAGCTCCCGAGTAGAGTCCCGGCGTCCTGGCGTGGCTGGGCCCTGTGTGTCTGGCTGCTGCGCTCTGTCTCAGGTGAGCTTCTTCCCTCTCCCTGTCCCAGATCCTAATTAGGCCTCTCGCTCCGTTTAAAATACTGTTTTAATGTTTATTTATTTTTTGAGAGAGAGCGAGAGAGGGGCAGAGACAGGGAGCAGGTTCCAGGCTCTGAGCTGTCCCACCACCGTGAGATCATGATCTGAGCCGAAGTCAGCCGCTCAACGATTGAGCCACCCAGGCGCCCCTCTCGCGTTTAATGGGGATGGAGGTTTGTGACTGTGGACAGATTCTGGTTTAGGAGCGTAGCGGGGACTATTGGAAGCGGAAGGCGGGAGAGCGGCTGGTGCACAGCCGGGTGGACCCCTCACTCCCACCTCCCATGAGGAACCTAGGCCTGAGTGACTGCAGGGTGCCGAGAAGGGGGGCGGGGGAGGTGCAGGGGCCGGACCTGGACAGACAGAGGGGCTTGGGCGGGGCAGTTGAGGGGTGGGAGGGGCGGTCTCGGTACTTGGGGAAGGGGTCAGATCACCCGTGCCTTGCGGTCCCGTGGAGCTGAACAGAAAGAGTAGAAACTGGTGACATTGATTAAGGAGGCACTGTATGCTAGACTTTATCTCATGGAATCCTTATGACAATTCTGTGAGGTAGATTCTACAACCCTCATTTTAGAGGGAGACTGAGGCTTAGATAAGGTGTCCACAGTCACACAGCTAGCTAGTAGATGGGGGTCTGGTGAAAGCGGTGGAGTTGGGGGGGGGTGTGTGACATGGGCTGGGGCATGACATTGGGGCCAGCAGGAGCAGCGGGAGGCTGGGGGCCATCCGGGTGGCAGGAGGTGACCCAGGCTCAAGAGGCTTTGGTGGAGGGGAGGACAGCTGTGTGACAGGATCTGCAGGACCTGGAGACTGGGACTTGTCTGCAGGCTGGGGAAGCTGGAGGATGGGGAATGCAGGGGTGGGGGGTGGATCTTCCTCACTCTAATTTGGTGGAAATGAGGCCGGAGAGAAACTGAGGAGCCCTCAGGGAAGAGCTACCCCCAGTGCGCTTGTCCAGGAGCCAGGAGAGAGGGTGACGGAGAGATCCCAGGGACCGAGACTGAGGCACCGGAAGGGCTGATGGACGGGTGGGAGGGGAGCAGAGTGGGGTCAGCCCCTGGGGTTTGAAGGCAGACCCGGCTTTGACCCAGGTGTGGCCAAGGTAAGTGCCACAGAAAGGTCAAGAGAGAGGAGGGCGAGGAAATACCACTACGTCCTGGGTCTTGGTGTTCGAGCGTGATGGGAGAGACTTGTTCTTTTCAAAATGTGAAACTTTTCATTTCTGACGGTGAGAGTAAAGCCTGCAAAGTAAAATTACACAGCAGTAGATTTATTAAAAGCCCTAAGACCTCCCATGGTCCCGAACCCACACGCTACTGCTGTTAACGGTTAAAAATTCCTTCAGGTTTTGGGATATTAGCAAAAACAGATACGTACGTGTGTAAGAGAATTCCCGTTCCTCCACATCTTTGCCGAGACTTGAGAATTACCTGTCTTTTTCATTTTAGCCATTGAGGTACGTGTGCGCCTGATGTCCTCCTAGTCTTTTTTTTTTTTTTTTTTTTTAATCTCCCCATAGTCTTAGTTTCTGTTTCCCTGATGAATAATGGCATTGAGCGCGTTTTCATGTTTGTTGACCTTTAGGATATCCTGTTCTGTGAAGGGCCCGTTCAAATCTTCTGTTCATGTTTCTATTGGTTCACTTGACTTTTTGTTCATGATTTATGGGAGATCTTTATATAACTAAAAATCTAAATAGAACTCCTCTGTTGGTTATTTGTGTTGTCCATGGATCTTTTCGCTGTTGTTAATGGTGTCTTCTGATAAACAGCCACTCCCAATTTTAATGTTGTTTACATAATAGTTTTTCCATTATAACGGACTTTTTTTGGTGTCGTATTTAAGAAATCTTTGCCTACTAAGATTTCTTTCCGAGGTTTATGCTGATAAAGATATTCTCGGGGTGCCTCGGTGGCTCAGTTCATTAAGCTTCTGACTTCGGCTCAGGTCACGTTCTCACAGTTTGTGAGTTCCAGTTCCGCATCAGGCTCTCCGCTGTTAGCACGGAGCCCACTTAGGATCCTTTGTCTCCCTCTCTCTCTGCCCTTCCTCTTCTCGTTCTTTCTTTCTCTCTCTCAACATAAATAAATAAATAAAGATATCATCCTATGTTTTTTTCCAAGCTTTCCTGTTTTACATTCCAGATTTAGATGTGTAATCCAGCTGAAATTTTTGGACGTTAAAGTTCACTGCTTGTGCAAAACAAACAAACAAACAAACTCACTGCTTGTGCATATGTGCATATCCAGTTGACCCAGCACAAAAGGACTGTCCTTTCTCCATAGCCTTATAGCATCGCTTTGTCATGAAACTGTAGACACGTTTTGGATTCTGGCTCATGTTCCACTGATCCCTTGTGTATTCTTGCACCAATACCACACTGTTTTCATTACATCAGCCCCTTGAAAGTTTTGGTTCTTGGGAGTGTAACTCCTCCAGCTCTGCTGTTCTTCAAGATTGCCCTAGATATTCTAGGAACTTTACATTTGCATAAAAATTTTAGAATCAGCTTATCATTTTCCACAAAAAGACCTGCTGGGGTTTGATGGGAACTTTTAAATGTACTAAGACTTGTTTTATGGCTCAGAAGACGAGCTAAGTTTGACGCTGTGTATCACTTTAGGAAAAACTGACAACTCCATCACAGTGAATGTTTTAATGCATGCGCGTGGTATCTGTCTCCACTTACTTACATTGTAAACATTTCTTTCAATAATGTTGTGTAGATTTCAGTGTAGAGGACTTGCATAGTTTTAGGAGATTTATTTCTAGGGAGGGCACCTGGGTGGCTCCGTCGGTTAAACGTCTGACTCTTGATTTCAGCTCAGGCCATCATCTCACAGTTCTAGAGTTTCAGCGCCACATGGGGCTCCACGCTGACAGCACGGCGCCTGCTTGCCATGGTCTCTCTCTCTCTCTCTCTCCCGCTCCCCGTCTGCAGCTTGTGTGCGTGCTCTCTCTCTCCAAATGAACTTAAAAAAAAAGATTCATTTTTAGGTATCTGTTGGTTTTGATGCTATCATAAGTAGTATTTTGTTAATTTTATTGTCTATTTATAGTTAATATAGAACTATAATTTATTTTTCTATACTTACCTTATATCCAGTGACCTTGATAAACTCATTTATTAATTCTAACAGATTATACATTTAAAATTTTATTATGTTTACCACTAGGTTGTCTGCAAATGCGATTTTATTTCTTCTTTAACAGTCCTTAGGTGTTTTTAGAAACAACTTCTGTGAAGTATACGTGTCACGCAATCCACTCAGTTTAGCTGCACTGTACAATTTAGTTGTTTTCAACAAATGTACCAAGTTTATCGGTACATTTACCAATGTACCAGTGCAACTGTAACCAGCATTGAGTCTTAGAGCACTTTTATCATCTGGATAGATGCCCCGGGTCTCTTTCCAGTTATGGTGTCAGCAGCACTCACACATTTTTTGTCCCGTCAGCTTCTAATTTTCATTTACTTCTAAATACTGCTATACTTCCAGATTTACTCTTTGACCCATGGGTTATTTAGAACTAAGTTATTTTCCAAACATTTGGGAATTTTCCAAACATCTTTGTCATTGGTGTCTAATTGAATTCCACTGTGGTCAAAGAACATTGTGTGTGTGACTTGAATCCTTTTAAATGAAGACTTGTTTTATGTTCAGAATATGATCTAAGTTGATAAACGTTCCGTGGTTCAAACCTTATTTGGTTTCAAATAAGGTTCAAACCTTATTTGAAAAATAAGTGTAATTGGGGGTTGTTGGGTGGAGGGCTCTATAAGTACCGTTTTGTAAATGGGTCGATGGTATTATTCAAGGCGTCTGTATCCTCAGCGATTTTCTACCTACTTGTTCTATCAAATATTAAAAGATGGGTGTTGAAATCTCTGGCCGTTATTGTGGATTTGTCTTTCTGTGCAGTTCTATTACTTTTGCTTCTTTTATTTTGAAATTCCATTATGTGTGTAAGTGTTTAAGATGGTTACATTCTCCTAATGAATTGAACTCTTTAACATTATGAAATAAAACTTTTTACTATTAGTATTCTTTGCCCTGAAATCAAGTTTATCTGATTTTGATACTACCCCTTCTGTTAAAAAAAAAAAATCATAGTAGCATAGTATGACATTTCCATCCTCTTTCTTTTAAATTATTTTTGTCCTTATGTGGGTTTCTTGTGGATGGAATATCCACAGGATTCCTGTCCAATCAGACTTTCAATTGAGGTGTTTAGACCACTTACATTTAATATGGTTATTGAAATGGCTGGGTTTATGTCTTTCTGGTGGAATGACCCTTTTACATCGTTAAGTGTACATCTTCATCTCTTCGTACTATTTTTTGCCTTGAAGCCTATTTGATCTGATGTTAGCATAGGTGTATCAGTGATAATGATACTTTTACTTTCAGTGTTTTCAAGGGCTAATATTTAGGGTGTGATCTTTGTTAGCAGGTTATAGTTGTTAGATTTTGATCCATTCTGTCTATCCTAGTCTTTCAATTGTAGAATTTAGTCCCCTTATATTTAGCGTATTTACTAATATATTTGGGTTTATACCTACTATAGTCCTTGTTTCTCGTTCCCTTTTCTCTTATTTGTTGTCTTCTTTTGCATTCTTTTTTTTTTTTTTCAATTTATTTTTGGGAGAGAGAGGGAGACAGAGTATCCCAAGTAGGCTCCACACTGTGAGTGCAGAGTCCGACGCAGGGCTCAGACTCACTAACTGTGAGATCATGACCTGAGATGAAATCAAGAGTCAGATGTTCAACCAATTGAGCCACCCAGGTGCCCCTGGATTCTTTTAAAAAATATTCCCTCCTCTAAAAACTTGTTAATTATACATTCTTTTATTATTCTTTTAGTGGCTACTCCTACAGATTAAAATATGCATTTCTGACTTTATGGTCTAATATAATACTACTTTGACCACTTCTCTAATGAGGCTATAATGTTAGAGTATTTTAACTTCACTTGCCTCCTCCCAACTTCTGTGTTGTTCTTATAAGACATTTCAAGTCGACATTTCTATTGCTTTGTACAGACAATATTTACTTATATTTAACTACATATTTACCCTTTCTATTACTCTTCATTCCTTCATGCATTTCCCTGTTTCCATCTAGGGTCGTTTTTCTTTTGCCTGGAGATTTCCCTTTAGGATTCCTGTAGGTGACATATTATCTCAGCTTTTATCTGGGAACGTCTTTATTTTCAAGACGGTTTCATTAGGTAAGAAAAAATTCTATGTTGACAGGTTTGTTTGCTTTCACGCAAGAACTTTAAATGTCTTTTCATTGTCTTCTGGCTTCCATCATCTCTGATGAGAAGTCATCCATCAGTCTTCGTGTAACACAGTACAATGATCAAAATGAAGAAGCCAACATTAATATGATTCCATCTACAAATCTTACTCAAAATTCACAGTTTTCTCTCCAATATTCTTTAGAGTAAAATAAATATATATAGATGGTCTATATATATATATATACGGACCATATATATATATGGTCCAAGATCCGATCCATGATCACACACTGCATTTAGTTATCATGTCTCTTTATTCTCCTTTCATCTGGAACAGTTCCTTAGTTTTCACCTTTCACGATGGAGTACAGGCCAGTTATTCTGTAGAATATATGTCAACTTGGGTTTGATGCTTCAAACCTGATGTTTCCTCGTGATTAGATTCGGGCGTGCATTTATGACAGGAATACCACCGAAAGATTGTGTTCTCAGTGCCCCGTATCAGGAGGCACATGATGTCTATTTGCCCCGTTCCTGTTGATATTAATTTTGCTCATGTGGCTGGGTGCCTGGGTGGCTCATTCAGTTCCGCGTCCAGCTCTTGATCTGGGCTCAGGTTATGATCTCACTCTTCATGGGATCGAGCCCCGGTCAAACTCTGCTCTGATGGTGTGGAGCCTGCTTGGGATTCTCTCTCTCCCTCGCTCTGCCCCTCCCCCACTCGTGCTCTTTCTCTCTCAAAAAAAAAAAAAAAAAAATCAATCAATCAATAAACTTACCCAAACCCAAAATGTTTTGTTATCTGTTGATGCTTCTTGTGTGAGTGATGATTCCTATGGTGGTTGTCAAATGGTGGCTTCCTAATTCCAGAATTCCTTCTACAATTAGAAGTGTGTGGAATGCAGTTTTAATGGAGTTCCATCTACTACTCATTTGCCTTGTTCCTAGGGCTGACCCGTTTGGGACCTTGAACTGAAATCCTGGTGTATACAGCAGAGGGTTTCCTTTTGAGAGATGTCAAACTCTGATCATTTATCTTCTCAGCACCGTGACTCTGCAAAATTCCGCTCTGCTTCACAGAGGTTGGGCTTAGCTTTTAAGGTTCCCATCTTATAAAATTTCAGACTTCAGGTAATGGTGGTAAGTGAACATATATTTGAGGTTCCTCAGGCTTTCGGTTTTGTCACTGCAGCCTGTGGGATTATAAACGGCTCTGCTGATTTCTCTTGTCTCACCTGCAGCCTTCCCCCTGGGGAAAACCTGGATCCTTAGCCTCTTGCCAGAATTGGCAATTGCAGGTGGCTGAAAGGTGTCACTTTGCACCTCCGTGGTTCCTCCCTCTGCACATCCTTAACCCTTCTGGCCACTGTTGCTTCTGTACCTCTCTTAAACCTGAAATATCGTCTGTTCCTCTGGCTTTTCTAGTTGTTTTCAGTGGGAACATTATTTGGCTGCCAACAACTCCATCCTACCCAGAAGTGAGAGTTCTTCATTTTCCTTTTATGGGGCCTGCATAGTACTGCATAGACCGGGTGTCTCATTTAAAACTTTATCCTCTCCTCTAATTACATGTATTTTCTCATTATTATAACAGTCCTGTTTGTAGGTCTACCAGTATACCTGAGTCCAGTTATTTTCCTAAGGTAAATTTATGGAAATAAAATTGCCAGATCACAGAGTGTGATGACGTACAGTTTTGACAGGTATTGTCAAATGGCCTTCTGGTGAGACGGTACGCTTCGGCTGAGCTGACAGTGTCTAATAAAGGACTACTGAGTTGTTTTGAGTGGGTCACTATCCTCTCTGCCTCTTCAGGTGCCTCAGAAGTCCTCCAGCCCTCTCTGTTCCAGCCTCGGTCTTCTGTGGTGAGTGGACGAGGCAATCCACAGATCTGGTGTGTGGTGCAGGGAAGCCCTGCC
>NW_026058378.1:0-27886 GCF_023721935.1 Panthera uncia
GAACCGGTTTCCCCTGCCATCTCCGTGTTATGCCATGGCCCATTTGAACTGCACAACGCATTACTTGTTCAGTTTTTGTTATATTATAACCTTCATAGAAGATGGGAAATGTACCCCCAAACTGCTCTGCAATAAGATCGTTGCTTGCCTGCCAGTTTGCAGATTTATGTACAACGTGTTGTTGTTGCGAAGGGGTAGTTTATGGCGAGTGAGTCTCTGACAGTCCGTCTCTTCACCTGACTACGGTCAAAAGGTCTCCAGATAGGCTGTGTTTGTAACCGCTGTAAATAGGTCTACGTCTGTAGCATCTTGGTAGTGAAATTTACGATTAACCAGTATTCCTTCTTTGCTGTTTTAAAACCAAAGTTTGGCTTCAACGGCCGTTACCTATTTTCCTTCTGTGTCTTGGGGGAAAGAGGAGACAGCAGTTAAGATATTGAAAATATTTTCTTTTATTTTCTGTCTCGAAATATTTTTTTTGTGACACATTAGAGACCTTATGTAATGTTTAATGTTTCAATTTAGTGGATGCATTTTCAGCTTTAGTATTTGTCATCTTGTTCCAATTTAATGAAAGCTTATTTGGCTATGGTTTTCATTGGAAAGCAGAACACACGTACAACGTTCAGCAATAATATATATTTTTCCTTTTCTTTGGATTTGAACAGCCTTCTAAAATTTTCTCTACTGAAATTCTGGCAGAGTTATTTCTGCAACATTTGGCTGAGGGGTTGGAATGTTTTAAACATTTGAAGTGACTGAGATCAATTACTGTAACCTAAAATGGATAACCTTTAAGACACAAAGCTCATGTTTTTCTTAATCATCTCATTACATGACATTTTTCTGTTTGTATATCGATACGATTCTGTGTGTTGGCTAAATAAGGCACATTTCACTTATTTCCAAGTAGTGTTGATATTGTAAAGCTAGCATATTACATGTAACTTTAAAGTTATTTTTAAGATCTAACATCTTTGTGGATGAGAAAAACATAATTCAGAAGATGGATACACTCGTAACAATTTAGCAGCCTAACAAAGTATAATAAATAGCAAAATGGGGTATTCGAGATGAATCTCAAAAAAATTCACAATACAAACGTATTTTTTAGGCTCTGTTTTTCTAATTAAGGGAGCGCCAGTTTTCCGATTCATTCTTAGTCGCGTTACTTTGTTACTGAAAGTTTTTCTTTGTCCACGATAAAATCATGGCTTCCTCTGAGAGATGTTTACGGAGAAAGGGTTATGTAGTAATAGCCTGTTATTTTTATTTATCAGGTTAATTTAGGACTCACATTGCACTTTCAGGGTGGAAAGAAAGCAACGCGTTACCAGCTTTAAGATTTGACTTTTGATAAATATAAATGCAGAGCAACTCTCTGCTGATAGTACATAGTGGATGTGACCCATGACGGGCAGATGGCTGCAGCGATGGAGAGAAATATTACAGCCAGAACATTCCTGCTTCTGCTCCAGTGGACTCAGAATACATTAGCAAGGCACTCTCTCAGCTTGGAGTTTTTTCCTGATGATAGATTAGTGATAAACTCATATGCAAGTTATTCCAGAGTTCCTTTGAGACCTTAGCTTTTCATGAATGAAAAGGTCATTTGTAAGTATTCTACATTCTTCCAGTATTTTTCCCATGGAGCCAGATTGCTTTGTATAATTTTCCATCGCTGTATTTTCTTTAAAATAATAGCTTGCAGTTGTCCAGTTTTAATGGCCTAATTATTTGTTTGGTGGTTTGGAGAAACCTACTGTTTCTTCATGAAATAAATTCTATTTAGCAAAGAGGGAACTTACAGTTGAAATCATTCTATAAACTACAGGCTCAGACTTTCATGAGGCCGGAAGTCTCCTTGCACATTTTGTCCTAAATGACTTTTGATATAAGGCCAAACTTTGTACCAGATGTGTGGTATTTTATAATAATTACATGGTGCAGGCTTTCAATCATTTTCCACTGAGACCATTCAACATCTGCTTTATCAAAATGGTTTTTGGTTGTTTTTTTGGTTTTTTTTGTTTTTTTCCCAAGGCTGCCGATGAGTACGAATATTAAGTGAGACACTGAGTCACAGATTTTCTTATTTTATAATGTGAATTTCTCTTGCATTTATGTGTTATAAATTACCACAGACCTAAAGATGTCCTTTGATGACCGAGCATTGCAGAGTTGGTTTCTCTGATATTTTGGGGTTCAAGTCTTAAAGGCGTTCATTTAACATTCGCGTTCGTCGTTTTCTTTAATCTGTTATCAATGGTAGTTCCAAATGTAGATGAAAAGTGAATAAGGAATGGAAAAGGAAGCGGATGGAAGGGGGATAGTGTGGCCCATTATTATCATTTCCACCTTGAGACCACTTTATCTATTTACCAACCCATTTCACTATAACTCTTCTTATCCGTGCAAACAGAGTTTACAGATATTGATTAACGAAGACAGATGGCCAGAGGTCGTAAGTGGAAGGGGTGTCAGAATCCTGCGATAGCATGGAACACTGGTGCTCAGATACCTGTTCGTGTATCCCACGCTGCATGAAAGGCAGTTCGAGAACTGTCCTTAGTTCAGGTGATGGGCAAGCCTGTACCTCTGAACTGAATAGCTAGCTGCTTTTACTCACTTTATTGGGATACCAAAATGATCAGGGACTTTCCTTTGCTATTCTTGACTATTTCCTGGAAAGCCATAGGGGAGGGGTGCCTGCATGGCTCAGTCATTTGACTCTTCTGCTCTTGATTTCGGCTCTTGTCATGATCTCATGGTTCGTGAGTTCGAGCCCTGCATCGGGCTCTGTGCTGACAGCATGGGGCGAGCCTGCTTGGAATTCTCTCTCCCTCCCTCTCTCTCTGCCCACCCCCCAATAAATAAATAAACATTTAAAAAAACATTTAAAGCTATAGGGGAAAGGACCTTTGTTTTATTTGTTTCTAACTTAATGGGCAAAATGCCATCTTTGCAAAAATGTGGACTTCCTCGGTGTACAGGTTTTGGGGACACTTGTCCCTCAGGCTTCAAAACTTGATACACTGACTGGCTACTGTTACAGTAAAAACACAGTGAGTGTAACTTTTCAAAGCATTGTGCTTTTTATGCTGACAGTAGTCTGTTTTCTGGGCCAACGTAGACATAACCAGCCAGAAAAATAAACATGTGCACATCCATGGCCCAAAATAAATCAAAGTGGACATAATGAAAATATTCCAGTGAGCCTAAAAGAAAATTTAATATACTTTACCTCCTTTTTGAAAGGGTGAGGGAGTTGGGTTGGTTTTCATCGGAATTTTTATGTGGGTAAAACTTCCTGTTTGCTACGCTTGCCTAGGATTTTCTTATCCTACAATTAGGATGTGAACAAAGAGATAGGGGAAAAATTATGTTAATAAGTGTTGGTGAACCAAACGATTGTTTCATGAGACAACTCAATTTTTTTGTAAGCTACATGATATCTTAATATGATTTAAAAGGTAATTAAGCCCTGGAATATGAAATTTTTTTTAAACATAACTTTCCTGTAGTGAAATAGAGTCTTTGGTCACTTCCCTGACACATTTGATTTGAGAATAAAAGGAAACGTATAACAATGCTGGAAATATATTTATGTCCCCAAACCAGTTTGTCTCTTAGGTATCATTGGTCACAATTCAATTAATTCAAAATGATGTTTAGATTTTTGGATTCTTGCTTTGGTCACGTCTATATTTTGTACCAAAGTTATGATGCAAGGGTCATCCCGAGCATTTCTGAGGCAGGCTGTCCACGATGCCTATCATTCAGACACAGTTTGGCAAAAATGGCAGTTCAGTCAAGTGAAATCTACTTTTAAGTCCTAAGGTTGATCAGTCAAGAGTAAGATTTCTCCACTAAGACATTTTTACAAAGGCACGATGATATACTTCCATGGTTCAAACAAACAGAGCATAAGGAATTATTTTGAAATATAAGGATGGTGCAGCTGTAACAATAAAAAGGTCTGTAATAAATAAAAGATTGTGCATCTGTTTTTGGAGACTTCTGACTGCTATCCCTTGTAACTGACCACAGGCCAGTTACATACATCTGTAAGTACAGATGCAAGAACAGTATATACCGCGCATTATGTTTTGTGTTGAAGATCTTTAGGCAGTTTCGGACATCCTATCTGGTGAATGGGAGCGTGAAATGGAGTTGGAACATTTGACTACATTGTTGTCTGTTCTTCAGAGAAGATTGGCTTTCATCTGTTTTCTCTCTAAGTGGCATTGCATCCTTTGCACATTTTGCATGGGAAGGTAGGATACCCTTGCAAAACAGGACATAGTTGAAGAACGGGTTCTTTTCGGGGTGCCTGGGTGGCTCAGTCAGTCAAGCGTCTGACTTCGGCTCAGGTCATGATCTCACGGTTCCTGAGTTCGAGCCCCGCGTCGGGCTCTGTGCTGACAGCTCGGAGCCTGGAGCCTGCTTTCAGCCTGCTTTCGATTCCGTGTCTCCCTCTCTCTCTGCTGCTCCCCCGCTCATGCTTTGACTCCCTCTCTCTCAAAAAATAAACAAACGTTAAAAAATTAAAGAAAAAGAGATCAGGTCCTTTTTGTACCAAGTTTATTTTATTAATTAGTAATAAAAACTTGGGCTTGTGCTTCAGAATGTACTAACTCATTTTTCGAACACCATCAACACAGTCTGATGATAAAAAAAAAAAAAGTTTTCTGAAATTCTGCCTCCCCTCTTTTTCAGTCAAATAGGAATGACCACAACCCTTTACATTGTTCAGGGCAGTAAGACGTCATGAGGACTATTGAAGACCAAGTTCCTAACAGTTCTTTGAGCGTGTAGCCTAAACGTAAAAAATCTATGAAGGCTTAACGGAGAGTATTCAGTCTAAATCTTCCCCAAGGTCAGAAATATTATTTTGGAATATAGAAACTACACCTGCAAAGTGAAGTAATTCATCACCTTTAAAAAAAAAAAAAAGAACAAATTTGAGTTTTTAACAGCATAGCAGCAAAACTAACACAGTCATCTCAGCCGTCAATAAATCCTGCCAGAATTTTGAAGACAATATCACGACGCAACTCTTTTTATGGCTCAAGTACAAATGAAGCTGACAGCGTATGCCTAATCAGGGTGCTGAGAACTAGGCGCTGAACGACAGTATTTCCAGTCTCTCGTGTTGACACGTTGTATGTGCAGGCAGTGCAGCCGGGCTGATGAAAACTTTCGGGGCTTTGCTAATGTCAGGCGCGTGCCTCCTGAATCTGGATTCTGAGTTCAAGAGGCCCCAGACCGCAATGAGTATTCATTAATGCATTCCATTCCATTGCATTCGAACAGGATGACCCTTAGGAAGGGTAAGCTCTCTGCTGATTAGAATATGCGTCTCCCCATCAAAGGAGCCTGAGAATCGCACCCACGGTGCTGGGTGCTGAGGCCAAGGCCAAGGCAGAGGCTCGTGCGCATCGGACTCTCCCGGAAGGCTCTTCATCATCACCGGTGGTCACCGTGGTGTCAGGTCGTCTGCTGCCTCACACCTCCCCGTGGAAGGCAGGTCCCTTAAATAACAACAGGAAGGCAGCCGCAAAAGTTGCTGCGGGTGAAGTTCACTTTCACGCAGAACCCCTCTCCCTGCCTTCTGGGTGAGGAGTCAAACCCAGCACCCAGCTCTGAAAAAAGTAGTAGGCACAGTTACTGGCAGCTCCCAAGCAGAGGGTCCTCCGCGCACCCCCCTGCCCCACCATTCCCTGTAACGTTTACCCGGCCTCCCAGAGGGTGAGATCTGCTCCCAGCCTCCTTTCTGGAGGCTCAGCTTCCTGATCCGCGCCCCACACTCTCCCGAAGGTCTCCTGTTGTGCTCCTAGTTGTTTTTTTGACTTTGGAGAGAGAGGGGGTGGTGGCCTCCAGGACTGACTTTCTCCTTGTCTCCTCCCCTCTCCCTCTGGATCCTGAGGACAGCGCGCTGGGCACCTCGCTTTCAGCAGGGATAGAGGGGCGCGCGCTGAGTGCATCACTATGCGGGGCAGCAGGTGCCAGAGGAGGAAACATCATCTCCATCCTTAAGGAACTCGACGTACGCTGGTGGCTGAATACCCTGGGCACGACTGTCTCTCCTCGGTTTCTCCAGCTGTCAGAAGTTTCAGATAATTAATAAAGCCCGTTCTTAATTTTGAAATAAGATGCTGGGAGCCAGGGTGACTCCGTGGGTTAAGCCTCCAGCAGGTCATGATCTCAAGATTTGTGAGCTCGAGCCCAGCGTGGGGCTCCGTACTGATGGTGCAGAGTCTACTTGCGATTCTGTCTCTTTCCCTCCCTCTCTCTCTCTGCCCCTCCCCCCAAAAATAAATAAATAAACTTTAAAAAATAAAATAAAATAAAATTACGTGTTTTAAAGGTTACATGTAGCTGTTGTCTGAACATCAGATTCGCTCTAACTTCCTCAAGAGCTATGCAGATAGAAATGTCAAAGACAGTGTTTTAATGTTAAAAGATAAAATTGCAGAAGCACATTTGAATCTGAGTCTCTGTTTCCACTAACAAAAATAGACTGAAATTGGCATTTGATTAATTACATTTCAGATGTTTAATTCTTGCCCGGTTCGTAATGAGCAGATTTGCTATCTTCAGATTTTTAGGACAAAGGAAAGCAGTGGAAGAAACTTAGAGCAGGAAACAAAAGAGTGACAACCTTTATATCTGGAATGCTGTTTGCTTTCATTCCATTTGTACTGATGAGAATTATAAGGAGGCGATGTGAGGACTTTTCTATCCACGGTGTGGCCGTAAAATGAGAGGATTGAGTTTTGATGGGTGGCCTCTGGAAATCAGCTTCATTGCTTTATACTCAGTCCATGAATACCTCAGTCCAGTTCTGGTGGATAGAAATCTAACATAAAAGCCAGTTTCACATAAAATACATTCAATAATAGGAAAAGGAATAAATAAACTTTGGGTTATCAATTTAGAAAACTAAGTTTTTTTTTTACTTGTAGGTTGGCTCTTACCCTTTCAGGTTGAATTTTAATACAACCAAGATGTATCCACTTATAGATGAATTGAGATTCTCAGGGTCACCTGCTTCATTTTCTAGCAACTAAATTTATCAAAATATGTCAAAATAACATATTATAGGGAAATGTGACCCTTGACACCTCTATGAAGAAAAAGCTAGTAGTAAGTAGTTCAAATCTTTTAAATAATGTCATTCCTACAAGAAAGAAAATGTCACATTGCTTGTTACTTTTTATAACATTGTAACCTGAATGACTTTGGTGTTGGGACCTGGGATCTCAAACATTTGTTGGGTGAATGAATGAATGAATTTTGTTGCATACTGACATTCAGCAAGAAGAAAGACTTGGGACTGACCATTTTAAGCTATAAAGAATGAGTCTGAATTTTAAAAGTTTCAATAATGAAATTGACATTTGTTCAAAATATGTTGCATCATTTCAAAAAGACATCCTAATAGATTATTAGCAAATGATCTGATTTTCCATAATACCTCTGCTGCTTTATGTTACATTAAGAAACTTATTCTTCATTTCCAGATTTTCCTTCTATTTTGTCAAACAGGATCATCAAGTATTAGAATGGTAATACCAAATGCGTTTTAAAAAAATGCCTCTCAGAATTAACGCACAAGTAATTGATACAAATAACCTTGAGATTTCCTCGTGTTTACAGCAAACTCCTGCCCGTTTTTTATAAACCTGACCTACTGAGTTCAAATGTACCTGTGATTTCTTTCTTCAGAGATGAACTCACCTTTAATCCTGACTTGCTGTCATAGTAAGAGCCGTCTACAAAAAGTATAATCATAGACTCACCATGGGAAAAAGGCAAACAGGACTGTACCCTAAGACCCCAGTGTGCAGTAGGAGAGAGGATATTGACCAGGGAGTTTCTCTTTGCAGGCCTTGTCAGTTAGTTAATCATTGCAAGAATAGGGATAAAAATTTACTTAGTTGCATTTGAACTTTTTCTTCCCCCCAAAAGGTATCGATTTATCAACCATTCTTCCCAGAGGCCCTTCGTCCAAATTCCTTAGGAGAAACTCCCCTCTGTGACAACAGAACGTAGATAAAATAGAGGCAGAAATACATACCATAGTCCTGCAAGTTCAGGGTAAAGGTTTGAAAGCTCAAACTGTGCTGAACCGGACTGGAAAAATTGTGTTCTTCTAGAGAAAACCTTAGGACCAATGGCAAATATTTATCTTCTGCATACTTCTTAAAGAGGAGAAGGCAAAAGGCTTCTTGACATGAGAACATGGTAGAGGAAGGACGGCAGGGAATGGAAGGTGAGGCTGACAGTCCTGGTTGGCTAGCATTGCATAGCACTTTGGCTCTCTTTAAAAAAAAAACAACAAATTGAACTTGCCTAGTTGAAAAGTTTAAAATAAAGAGCAGTCTTTTATGTTGCATCCTTTTCTTACTGAAATTCAGGGGGTTCTTGGGGCGCCTGGGTGGCTCAGTCGGTTAAGCGGCCGACTTCGGCTCAGGTCACGATCTCGCGGTCCGTGAGTTCGAGCCCCGCGTCGGGCTCTGTGCTGACAGCTCAGAGCCTGGAGCCCGCTTCAGATTCTGTGTCTCCCTCTCTCTCTGCCCCTCCCCTGTTCATGCTCTGTCTCTCTCTGTCTCAAAAATAAATAAACGTTAAAAAATAAAAAAATAAAAAAAGAAATTCAGGGAGTTCAGTGTGGGCGAAGTAGAATTTATCCGCATTCACTTAAGAGGCATTCTTCCTGAGGAACCCACATCTCCTGGCCAGTGTTATTCACAATGAAATATTCAAAAATATATATGTCTGTATCACATGAGGTGACCTACGTGCCTTTTAGCAGCCTCTTTCCTGTTAAGTTAGCAGCATGGGCATAGTTGAAAGAAGTGGAACCTGAGTCTTGGTTGGAATAAGTCAGCAAAGCAGTGACAAAGTAGGTTCTGGATAACTGAAGCCATGCGAGGATTCAGATAAATGGGGCAGGCAGATAACCAAAACTTGTTTCATCTGTGCCGTGACACTCTGACAAATGAGGTAAACAGAGCAAATTGGGAGGAAGCACAAGTGAGGGGACAGGACAGATAGATGTGGCTCCTAGCAACAGCGACTTGTAACACTACCGGAGTTTGGCCAGTGACCTTTTCTGTGCAGGTAAGAGCTATGCCACATTGGCCCGTCAGGACATTTGTGGTCTTGTCTCCCATCCACCAGGCTGGCTTTTATCTGGTTGGGGCACCTGGCATCTCTGTGGGATCATCTCTAAGGCTATAGACAGCATCCTAAAAAAATGAAATATGCAATATGTCTGTTATAGCACAGTTTCTATGAGAAAATACAGTTCCTGTTCCAGTTTGAGTTACAAGGAGCATATTTTCTTTCATCCCAGCAGCCAAAACAGAGGCCTCCTGGTCTCATTTTAGCTGAAATAGCCCCCAGAGATTTGGCTGCAGTCTTTTTCCCTGTTGGGAGCAAATCCAGCACCAGGGCTAGAAATTCCACGGCACAACTAACTACACCCCTTTCCACCTGTGGTTGGCGTAGGATCTTGTTAGTCACAACTACGTCTTCAGAGTTGGATCATGAGGACTCTGCCTCAGCCACCCATTTACATGGGTAATTTGTCACAAAGATACTGATGACAGGGGGGGCTTGACTGTTTTATAGATCTAAGTCTATCCCGAGGACAATACCGTAATGAGAATACACAAGTTGCAAAACAAAAAAAAAAAATGAGGACATCTTCTTTAGTTATTGATGTGTCCTCCAAAATATCCGACTGCCATATTATGTTTTATAATTTTAAGTCCACAAGGGTCATGTCTTCCTATTTAAAATCCCTACAGTATTGGGGCCCCTGGGTGGCTCAGTCGGTTGAGCATCTGACTCTTGAGTTCGGCTCAGGTCATGATCTCACAGTTTGTGAGTTTGAGCCCCACATTGGGCTCTGTGTGGGTGGTGTGGAGCCTGCTTGGGATTCTCTCTCTCCTTCCCTCTCTGCCCCTCCCCAGGCTTGTGCTTTCTCTCTCCCTCACAAAAATTAGCAAATAAACAAACTTAAAATCCCTACAGTAGCCATGGGTACTGGGAAGATGTCAATAACGAAGACAATAATGACAATGCAGCCACGTGTATAATAATCAGGCAACACTTGAATTTTCTCATTCTGAAAATGGGGTGGCTTACTCAGACCTTTAACTAGAGGGGCATGCAGCCTTGACTGCACTTGTATCTGGACCCGTGACAGCGGTGAAGGAGGGCGCCAGCACCTTTAGAGACAGGAGCTGACTTTCCCTCTGTCTTTAGAGAGACGCAGTATTTCTCTTTTCTGGGCCCTACTAATGATTAGCTCTCAGCTGGCGGGATGCCAGACAGATTTTTTTAAAGGGTTGTTTTTTTCCTCATGTAAAATAATTTTGTGACTTTCCAGTTATAACACATTGCTGTAATTAATGGGACTTGCTTCCTTGGAATCACTATAAGCATCACCACCCACATGAAAATTAAAATGCGCTCGGGAGGGACTCACAGCAGAGAAAAAGGACAACATGAGAAGTTGTCTTTAAAAGTGAGGACCACAAATGAAAAGCACATGAATGAAAATGAAAAAGAGAAGTTTTCCCAGGTTATGGAAATACATAGGTATAAGCTTCACCCTTTGTTGTTGTTGTTTTAACTTTTTTTAATGTTTATTTTTGAGAGAGAGAGAAAGAGAGCATGAGTGGGGGAAGGACAGAGAGAGAGAGGAAGACACAGAACCCAAAGCAGGCTCCAGGCTCTGAGCTGTCCACACAGAGCCCGACATGGGTCTCGAACTCACAAACCGTGAGATCATGACCTGAGCCGAAGTTGGATGTTTAACCAGCCCCTCACCCTTTGTTTTTGATACACCATATGGCATTACTAGGGGCAGAGATGAAAACATTGTTTTTCATTCACTCTATTTGAAGTAAAGTATATTTGGAATATTTTCTCCTTTCCTCTTTGAAATACATTCTACTCATACGTACTGTGCTTGGGACAAGCGTTTGTCATCATTTTTTATTCGATTCACATTTCTTCCCTTGTCATTGCCTCAGTGTACTCAAAGGCAGGTATAAAGGAGGGAGTTAAAACTGGGCATTAACCTGCTGTGAGTCACCATCAACTGTGGTGGTTGGATACCCGGACTTATCCAGTGGTCAAGAGCCATCTGTCTCTCAAGCTTCAAGATGCCTTGTCAGTCACTAGGTAGCCATTTTGGTGGTTACACAGAAAGCAATTGCTTGATAGTAACTAACCAGATAACCGTTTTAGGCTACTTTCTTGCTTTTAAGATACTTCGTGGAAGGGCTTGGACTAAAAGTGTTTACTTCCCCGTACAGTCAAGAATGTAGTTGATTGTGGTGTTTGCACCCTCACCATGCCTCTGGGGATCAAAGGAGACTGCGCCTGGGGGATTCTTATAAGCAGAGTTTTACCGTGAGTGACATACTGGGAACTTCAGTTTGCAGAAGAAACAGCTAGAGTGCAGTTAAAAATGCACAATCCTGGGCTCCCACCCCTCAGTTATTCCCATGTGCTCAATCTGCAGAAGAGCCAGGAATATGCATCTTAAATGGGTGTTTCGAGGGGCACCTGGATGGTTCATTCGGTTAAGCGTCCGACTTCGGCTCAGGTCATGATCTCGTGGTCTGTGGGTTCGAGCCCCGCGTGGGGCTCTGTGCTGACAGATCGGAGCCCAGAGCCTGCTTCGGATTCTGCGTCTCCCTCTCTCTCTCTGCCCTTTGCTTGCCCACTCTCTCTCTCTCTCTCTCTCAAAAATTACTAAGCATTAAAAAATATTAAAAAAAATAAAATACATGCACGTTTCAGAGTGATTCGGTACAAGTGCTCTGGGATCCTTGGCTTAGCTCTGGAGGGGACTCGAAGAGGACGCATTGTCCTTAGTATGCATAATATCAATAGGTTGACATTGTCATTTGGAAGACAAGGAAGATTTCCTGTGAAGATGGCAATGTTCATAGTTCGACCTCCACCCTCCTACACTCACGTATTCCTTATTGCCTCCTTGATTCTGAACATCCAAACTGATAAAATATAAAACGGGGGAGAAAAATTTAAGCCGAATCTGTAACCAAAAACAAGATAAATCTCTCTCTAGCTGAGAAAAATAACAGAAATGCACCAGGAAGTGAAGCTGAAGTGAGAGCCTACTGGAATCTGAGTAGGAAAGCAGTCAGCAGCAGGCGGGAGTCTGTCTCCTACAGAATGACTGGGGCTAAAAGTGCCCCATCAAAGTCCTGGACCTAGGCCAGTCTCTGTGCGTGAAAACAGGGACTGAGCTGGAGCTGAAAAGTAGTGAAAGGAAGCTGGAAGACAAGGTCTATAAATTGCTCCCTAGAAAGCAGAGGATCTGGGGGCAGCTGCATGGAGCAGACACAGCCTGCTAGTCAAGACCTGAGCCAAGATACTCCCTGACTTGGGGACTGTATGTGTAATATCTCCAGGTGCATGACAGATCAGAAGCTCCACATTACTGATCTGGTCCTGGATTGTGGGTGTAAATGGCTAGGTGGAGGCAACCAAAATACCATGAAACGGAAACAGATGAATGAAAAAGAGAGAGAGACAGAGAACATATAAACTACTCTTCCAAATGAGTATGCAAATCAAAATTCCAAAATAGAGAAGCAAAATTAAAGCCCAGAAAACCAGTGAAATTAATGTTTGGGGGCTGAGTTCACTGCGTATGAAATGAAAATAATTTTAACTAAATATGCTTACTATCTTCAAAGTGATGAGAGGAGAAATAATACCCATGAAGAATAAGAAACTATGAAACCAAAACAGAAATGAAACAAGAGCAGAGCGTATGAAAAAACACTACTAAAAATTCAGAAAGATATAGTCCTTAAAATTAAAAACATTAATAGCTCAGATAGACTGTAGTTTCAACATAGTTGGAAAAAATTAGGGAACTGGAAGGTACTATTCAACAATTCAGTCAGAATTAGAGCATAGAGGAATAGAGATTGAAAAAATATGAGAGAGGAAATAAGACATGTGTTAGGTAAAATGGTAGGCTTCGAATATATAAGTTATAGGAATATCAGACAGAGAATGAATGAAAGGGAAGAGAAGCAGCATTCAAAGAGGTAGTGGCTAAGGGTTTTCCAGACTGGAAAATGACGTTGAATATTCAAGACTGACCATACATACCATGTGCAGAGCAAGAAAACAAAAAAAAAAAAAAAGACACCTTTGGTAAGAAAATATAGAATGTTAAGGATAGAGAAAAAATATCAATGCAACTTGAGAAAAAAGGTTATCTACAAAGGAATAATTCTCAAACCAAAGTCTTCTCATGAGCATTAATAAAAACCGAAAGATTTTTACAAAATGCCTTTGAGGTACACAGACAAAAAAAAAACAAGTGATTTCTATTCCCAGCTAAACTGCCACTCAAGGTATTTAATTCAAGCTCCTAAGGGAAGGAGATAGCTAATCTCTCACTTAATCAACACTGCACAGGGTATAGTTCCAAAACTTTCCTGTCCTAAAGGAGCTTTCAGCCAAGGTGGGGACTCAGTCCTGTAAATACTACTTACAATTAATCTCTGAGACACTTTGCTGGCTCAGTTGGAAGAACATGCAACTCTTGATCTTGGGGTCATGAGTTCGAACCCCATGTTGGGTGTAGGGATTACTTAAATAAATAATTTAAAAAGTAAGTAAGTAAATAGTTAAATAAATCTCTTAATTAAATAGGTAGTCATGTCAATGAGAATGTAATTTACTCCATTAGCACAAAAGCGTACTGAGGTTGGTATATAGCATAGTGAGCTAATCATGGAAGCTATAAGTTGATCATTGAAGATTTTGCTCATTATTTTATACACAAAGAACTCAATATGTTCCTTCCAGAGTTTAGTTTCTAGAAAAATTTATCTTTGCAAATAAATTTGATTTCTTCTTTCATTAAGTGGAAATTATGTAACTTACTTTCATTTTTGCTGTAATTGCTAAGAAACTCCTAGTCAAATTTTGTGCCTAATTGTGGTGATTGGACTTTTTGGATATGAGACCCGACCAAATCAAGATTTATTTTACTAACAGTGCATGCTCTTCCCTCCCTGTATTTCTGTCAAAATCTATCCCTGATTGTATATGTTGTTTAATTTTACAACGTACTTAGAATTTATTTGAGGTAGATACTGAGCTTAATTTCGTTTAGAAGGAGAGTTAAGTGAAATATACCATTTTTATAACTAGTATGGGATAAATACTATGCTTTATGTAAAATGAGTTTGCAATTATGTAGTTACTTTATAATGTACGTTCGGGAGAAAAGAAAACTGAGCTTTTTTATTTAAAAGCATGAAACTACATTTACAAAACCTACCATAGCAGTTTGGGTTTGAAGTGATTCTTTAAAATAGGAATTCTGGGGGCGCCTGGGTGGCTCAATTGGTTAAGTGTCAGACTCTTGATTTCCACTCAGGTCGTGATTTCACGGTTCTTGAGATCGAACCCCACATCCGGCTGTGTGCTGACAGCGTGGAATTTGCTTGGGTTTCTCTCTCTCCCTCTCTCTCTGCCACTCCCTTGCTCTCACTCTCTCTCTCTCTCTCTCTCTCTCTAAATAAATAAACATTAAAAAAAGTTAAAATAGCATTTCCGATTCTGCACTTGCATAGACATACAGTTCATTTAGAACATGTATAATACTGAACTAACTTCAAGAACCGTGTGAGACAAAGTCCCATAAAATTTCTCAGAGATCTGTTGTGAAGCTATTAAAAGCTTTGCTGTGTACGTTGTATGTGAAATGATTGTCCAGAACACACGCGCGCGCGCACACACACACACGAAGATACATGTAGAAACCAGACTCATAGAGAAAAAAAAAAAAGATGAAATAAATTTCAGATTTACATGTAGTTTTAAGAAAAAAAATACTTTATTACGGGGACTGCCAGATTAAAACAATTTTCAGCTTTTCATTCATTTGTGCCACGTGCTAGTTTTCAACCTTTGTCATTGTCGAAACGAGTGGGTCAGTTTCCTGCCTTGAACACTAATTGGCGACACACTATTATTCAGCATGCCATTTTGAGATATTTTAATGCCCGTTACGTCTATTTTTTTTTTTTTTTTGTCCATAAACCTACAGATTTCAGGCCTTTCACAGGAGGGAGAGGAAAGGTAAGCGTTTGCTTGCTTCTTTAACGGTGCTTCCTGGCCACAGCGATTTTCAAGCCTCATGGCACATTTGAATGCCTGGTTGTCTCATCATGCTGGCACTGTTGTCTTTGATTTCCAAAAGAGAATGTAGCATTTCAAATGTCGGAAATGTGCTATAGATTTTTTGGCAGTAGGAAGGAAGTCAGTTTGACTTTCGCATCTTTAAGAAACATAACGTTATGACCAAAATTAGTACTCAGAAATTATTTTGCTCTGTAATTAGAAAGGACTAATATACATCTATTATGTTATATATGAACGCTTTGACTGGCAGCCAGGTTTGAACGTTTTTTTTACTAGAAATCAACTTTCATATATTCATTTATTCATTTGGCGTGAAAAGAAAAACAAAGATGGAAAGAAAAAAAAATGCGCATAAAAATTTTAAACTAACGTAAAAGTAAGTTCATTGGCGTAGAGGTATCAGTGGCCTATTTTCATATGTGACAGTGAATAAACAATCATGTACAAATATTTTAAGTATCGTAAGTTGCCGATATATCAAAAAAACAGAAAAACTTAAAATACATCAAGATAAAATAAATTATTGCTTATTGAAATTTTTAACAATTATTCCAAGGTGGGCACCTCACTGGCCCGGCCAGTGGAGCAAGGTGACTCTTGATCTCAGGGTTGTGGGTTTGAGTCCCAGGTTGGGTGTAGAGTTTCCTTAACAATAAAGGGTAGAAGAAGTTATTTCACAGTAAAAATGGACATATGATGTAGATACGGGTTTTTCAATCATATCTGATATTCTTTTTTTTCCGTGTTATATAGTGCAGCTATACCGAGCTAGTTGTAGTCATTTAAAAGGAGTTGTTTGGCGTGTATATCATCCTGAGACACCTTATAATAAATCCAATCCCCCTACCTTCCCAACATACCATATGTTGAATTAATTAAAAATAAAACTTTTAACTGTACTTGTAAAAGTACCGAGAAATTGTCTCAACTAAAATGCACCTGGAGCCTGTGTTTCAGAATGTCTATGGTTAGTTGCCGTAATATTTGTGGAAATCGAGTGTTATAGGAAATGAGCAGTCTTAATTCACACCCCCAGAGATGTCGCTTTCCTCTTCTTGGTGTTTCCGTTCGCATATCCACAATGTGTTTTTATTTTCAACAGCTGCATAATATGTTATTCAAGTTAAAGTATGGTCAAGCTTAGTCACATAAAACCTTTTGGGACATCGTGGAATGTGATATTTCTGACCAGCTGCAACAATGGTAACCTCTTAGAAAAAAAGGAGCATAATGAAACAAAAAGGAGGCAGGGAGCGTATTAATATCTTTTCTTCTTCGTATTTTTCCTCCCATATTGCTTTCTTTTTTTAAAACCCTCTAATAGAGCTATAACCTTTAAAAGTTCTTTGAATCAAGCAATTTTTCATGATCTGGCTGTCTCATGATTGTTTTTATTTCAGTTTAACATTTCTTCTGATTCACTACAATTTTTCAAGGTATTTATGAGATTTTACCCCTGAGTTCAGTTGGGGTTAATAACTCATGATTTAAATCAGATTACTGAATATATGCATGTGACCAAGTCAGTACTGTTTCGAAGGTCACAACTGATTTCCCAAAGTAACTGTGACAAAATTGTTTCTAGATAGAATTTGCTATAAAATAATGAATTTTTCTGTACAGTTACGCAAAGCATGTTATAATAAGTGCTCTTTCCTACTAATAACATGGAAATGATTGTATTAATCAAGAAACACCTAACCCTGTGATACATTGTTTTTAATCTTAGAGTAATACATTGTCTGCAGTATGGTCCACATCAATATTATATTCTGATAAAAATTTTATCACTCAGCATATTTTTTTTAAATTAAAAAAAAATTTTTTTTAATTTATTTTTGACAGAGAGAGAGAGTGTTTGAGCTGGAGAGGGGCAGAGAGAGGGGGAGACACAGAATCCGAAGCAGGCTCCAGGCTCTGAGCGGTCAGCACAGAGCCCGACACGGGGCTTGAACTCACGAACCATGAGATCATGACCTGGGCTGAAGTCGGATACTTAACCAACTGAGCCACCCAGGCGCCCCTATCACTCAGCATACTGTTAACACAAATGACAAAATACTTAATTCTAAGGTAGTGAGGCTCCATATCCAATGTAGCAGGCCGGCAGAATAGGAAACAATAATAGCCAATAAATCCTCAGTTTTGTTTCTCCTTGATCTATAATTTGCAACATTTTAATGTTTATTAGTGTCCTCATAAACATAAAAGCTATTCTTGCCAATACAAAAACTTACCCCACCGTTTTACTCTCGTGGATGGTATATTTTTACATTGCATATTGTTGTTTTTCTTTTGTTTGCATTCATTTTTTGTAGGTTGCTAATATCAGTGTGTAGGACAACGATAGAAAACACATTTATAAAAGATAGTATCCTGTGTTGAAAAATAATCAATGCCAGAAAAGGACTTATTATCTAATAAAGGCCAAAAACCTCTTTGAGGGAAAAACAATTGTCACATTGTCATCAAGGATCAAGAAGCTAAGATAAGGGGCGCCTGGGTGGCTCAGTCGGTTAGGCGTCCGACTTCAGCTCAGGTCACGATCTCACGGTCCGTGAGTTCGAGCCCCGCGTCGGGCTCTGGGCTGATGGCTCAGAGCCTGGAGCCTGCTTCCGATTCTGTGTGTCTCCCTCTCTCTCTGCCCCTCCCCAGCTCGTGCTCTGTCTCTCTCTGTCCCAAAAATAAATAAAACGTTAAAAAAAAAAAAAATTAAAAAAAAAAAAAAAGAAGCTAAGATAAAAAGAGATATCAGGACAAAAAGAGAGAGATTCCCCCCCCAAATGATAGTTAAATTTTCACACAAGTTTAGTAAAGCATTAAAATCTGTGCTCTAGGACAGAGTCAAAGGAAAAGCCAGATAGAGTCAATCATTTTGATGTTTTGTTTATGTTTTTAACATAGCTCTTTAGAAATGTAGATGATTAAGCACCGTTTTCATGTTTTAACTATATATGTGATACCTGGACATCTCTGAACAGATTTACATTTAAAACGTCGAATTCACGCCTGAAGATTTGTATGTACGTGGGTTTTCAGTATTCCTAATTTTGAAAAAAAAAACACCATAATTTGGCCCTAAATTGTAATAAAGATGAATTACGACATTATTATTTCCAAAACGTTTATCCGTGCAGGTGGTAACATAAAAACAAAACCGTGCTCTAAGATCTGCCTTGGGAACAGATGTTTTCAAAAATATTGGTGAACAAAAGTAGACCAAAAAAGTAGGAAAACATTTCAGTCCAAGATAGAGTATGTTGGGATCACTGTAGATGGTGAGGCTGGTCAAGAAAACTGGATACTCTTTTTAGGGCAATTTCAGTTTTATTTTCAAATAACAAGCGAGGATAACAAGTCAAGGAGATAGAAAACAACCCCACATAGCTGTTTAATCCTAGGGTTTCACAAACACGGAAGTAATCGAACCTGAACGATTATTGGGAGTAGTGATGGGATTCGATAACCCAGTTCCAGTGTTGGGGACCCAGGGGGAGACAAAACTGAGGACATAAGAATTGAAAGGTTGGAAATCTGAGGCAAGTCCTAAGAGCGAGATGACCTATGGCCAAGGGTGATGCCCCACCTCTCTCAGCCCTCACATCTGCCCCACATCTGTCCTCAAGGGGTATGCAGGAAAGTTACAAGGAGATTATATACGGAAGATGATTTCTTAAAATGGGTTTAGAAAATTTGTCTTCGGTGCTGAAAATTCTGAGTTACAAAGATCTTCTATGTATGATTTTATATCTTTATTTCTTTATTTTATTTAAGATTTGTATTAGTAATAGTAATCATCACTGCAGATCAGTACTTCCAGAGCCCGTTTGCTGGCTCTATGTGAAATGTATGCTGTTCATGATCTCATTTAACTTTTATGTAAACCTTCTGAAGTAAATACTATTATTATCCACATTTTTCAGATAAGAAAACCGAGGTTAAGAAATGTGTCCAGGGGCACCTGGGTGGCTCAGTGGGTTAAGCATCCGTCTTCGGCTCAGGTCATGATCTCATGGTTCCTGGGTTCGAGTCGGGCTCTGAGCTGTCCTGGAGCCTGCTTCAGATTCTGTTTTCTTCTCTCTCTGCCCCTCCTCCACTCCTACTCCTTCTTTCCCTCTCTCTCAAAAATAAGTGTTATAATAAAAAAAAAAGAAAGAAAGAAAAGTGTCCAATTGTCAGGGGTAGAAATCCATCTAGTCAGGGGTAGAAATGGGATTGGGCAAGTCTATCTGATTGCTATAATGCTGCCCAATTTGCTATGCTGCCCTCTATTTTAGATAGATTTCTAATTCTCACAAATATGAATTTGGTGTTTTGTTCTCCAGTTCTAAGATGGATCAAATTTTGCCTTAAATTAATCTCTTTGTGGCTATGAAACGATTTGGGCACTGTCACTTGCATACTGCATCCTTGAACCCAATCACCCATCCAAGATAATCCATTCGTGTGGATCTTTCTCCCTCTCAAACACATGCTCACATAGGCACGTGCACACAGACACATGCGTGTGCATTCTCACGATACTGGTGAAGATTTATCATCGCCACGTATGGCCCCTAATTTGGGAGGCATGACCTCTGGGACTTTTCTGTGAAATGATGAGTTTTGCCTGGAAGTTTCTAGAGCCATTGCACAATTAAAAAGTGGAGCGGAGCTACAATTATTCCATGGTAAGCCTTACTGAGATAAATCAGTTGAAAGAGATTAAGTGCAGAGCAATTAAAGCAAAATTTACTCTCACTATGGCTGCTTTGGGGGCGGGATCTTGTGGATATGATTGTACCCCTACACCACTAACAGTCAGATGAGGGTTGATAAGTGGATATATACCGAACCATCGGCATATCCGAAGTTAGGACTGTTATAAAGACATCCTGGGTTAGTGCCACGCTAGCAAACTGGTAATAAATCGACAGCTTGAAATTCTGTTTTTCATGTGACCCACTTAGAAGACACATCTCATTGTGAATAGGTGAGGCGTTTTCTCATACCCTACACGTCACTCCATTCTGGAAACCTCTTTCTTAGCCTGTCCGTGGTCCTCAGGGTGCAAGATGAAAAAGTATGGCGCCATCGAAGTGAATCTGGTTATTCCAGAGATGAAAGAGGCTTCATCCCTGAACAGTTTGTAGAGCAGTTTTCAGAGGGTAATTCTGAATTGCGTGCAGACAAGGGGCACTTGGGATTGAAAGTTGCACTGTGAGACTAGTTACATTTCAGATTTCGCGAACCATTGTATCCTTGCCCATCGTCATCTTTGCCTTCATTATCATAATCCTTTATTATTTCACAGTCTCCTCACTGCCACCCACACTGAGAAGAAGTAGCCAGAGAAGGTATTATCCCCAGAGCCTAGTGACAGCCTCCAGAGGTGGATGGTTCTACAATGTCACTTCCTGAAGCTGTTGGGCAAACCAGGAAGAAGCATAACCCTGGCACAATATACTCACCCCTCTGGACCAGAGCTTCTCCCCTTCTTACAAGCTTTATGTATAGCTTTGAAACATGAACGAAATAAAAGGTGTATGGTCTTAAGTTCCTGGTGGTTGCTGTATCTTCTCTGAGCATTTCCAAAAGAACCCGAAGAGGGAACTTCTGTTCCTAAATGTTTAGCCTCTGGCCATAACTGTCTTCCCCGTTCAGCATGATGAGGGCAAGCAAGAAGGCAAAATGGGATAAAGAAAGAATCAAAGAAAACTCAGATTTCAGCTCTCACGTTCAGATGAATCAGGCCTATTTTTTACGCTCATTGGGATTCTTCTAAAACAAAAGAAAATGAAATGAAATGAGCTATGCAAAAAGGAAGAAGAAACAATCAAAGCTTGTTCTAATCAGCAGGGGACATTGCATTCTTGATTTGCAATTTAACTGGCTCTCCACCAGCTAGCCCAAATCCTTTCAACCAAGACCTCCAGGGCCAACGGTGGCCCTTCTGAATGCCAGGGTTCCTCCTGGAGCTCATCCTTCTGCATTACCGTCAGCTGAAGGTCAAATGTAAATGCCAGCTTTGCAACTCTGAGGCTCTGTTGTAGGCAATTGCCCTGGGAAACGAATCCCACTGCGGTTAGGAAGAAACTGTTTTAAGATAACTTCTTAAATGCTTGGGGGAAAACATCCCTCATCTCCAAGCCCAGTCTTCCTTTGTGTCTCTGTAAAAGCGATCTGTAATGCAGATGTGTTCCTCTGTCTTGAAACATTTCTGAAGCCATGCAAATTTTTATAAGGCCATAAAGGTACTTATCAATGGGTGGCTTACCTTCTTTAAAAATTTGCTTTAGAAGAGTGTCTGTTGTAATGTGAGAAGCTAAGCCAAGCAAGCAATGGGGCTGTAGCCCGTGGCAAATGGCATCACCAAGGGAAGTTGCACCTTTGGAAACCAAACACCTAACTCTAACTCGGTGGTGACGTGGAAGGCGGAACTGTGTTGTTTAGACCTGTTGTCACATTGACATCGCCGCTTCTGTTTTTGGCTTCCGGTAACCTCATAACCAACTCCCTGCTGCCTTAAAAATTAATTATGATAAGAATTTCTTTTCAGTTCAGACTGTTCAAGAATGCCTCACGTGCAGGCTGCAAATTATGAAGTGTAAATTAGGGCATCACTGAGCAGGGAAGGTCCCAAGAAACCAATTTAAGAATTCTCTCCGGGTTTGGTGGAGACCTGGAAATCGTCCCTTCTGGAGAAAGAACTGGAAATTAGAATCGACTTGCCATTCAATTTCACCTCATATTGGGATCAACCTTCTTGGAAAGAATGTGCTAAATGTATGTGGACAAAAAAAAAAAAAATCTTTTTTTTTAATTCTACTATTTTTATAGTACGATTCTCACAGCTTTCTGAAAAAATAATGACTAACAATTCCCATGCACCATTCTAACAATGCCACATATGTATTAACTCACTTAATCCAGTGACTCTAGGAAGTGGGTATGATAATTGTCACCCCCATTCTCCAGATGATACAACTGAGACACAGAATGTTTAAGTTGTCAAGGCCACGAGCTAGTAGATGACAGTCCGTCTTGCCCCACCATTCTTTTTTTTTTTTTAATTGTTTTAACGTTTATTTATATTTGAGACAGAGAGAGACAGAGCATGAACGGGGGAGGGTCAGAGAGAGAGGGAGACACAGAATCCGAAACAGGCTCCAGGCTCTGAGCGGTCAGCACAGAGCCCGATGCGGGGCTCGAACTCACGGACCGCGAGATCATGACCTGAGCCGAAGTCAGACGCTCAACCGACTGAGCCACCCAGGCGCCCCTTTGCCCCACCATTCTTGTTCTTGACCTCGAAACGACACCGCCTGTCATTCGACTCCGTTTCTGGACTCTCTTTTACGATACTTACAAAGCAGATGGTGAATAACCTTGAAGGTGTGGTCAGTAAGATACTTTAAAAAGTAATTTTCCACACAGCAAACTTCGGGAGCACGAGGCGTCTCTTTGCCATGCCTCTCTGAGTTGCTAGAGCGGGAATCTGCTTGTGCTGGATGGTTTTCCTTTCTGCTGGCCGTTGGTTGATTTAACTTTCTCACCTGGCCTCGCTGGGTGTCAGTCGTTCATGTGTTTGTCATCTTCCCAAATCTGTCCACATCTCGTATCCACTGGCATTGCGTTGCCTGATTCCTTTGTTCGTGTGTGTGTGTGTGTGTGTGTGTGCATTTCGAAGAATATTCTTTACTCTGACCTTATTTTCAGAGTTCTGCTCAGGTTGTATAACATATTTTCTCTGGAGGACGTGGGGAGGAGAGGTGCGGAGGGGAGACAGAAAAGAAAATATTAGTGATGCCTTCATATCCTTGAAACTCTTTCTTCCAGATCACCTGATATTTGCAGAAGTTGAAGTTTAGTCCCAGATAGCTCTGAATATATGAAATCCATAGTATAAAGTTTTCACAGCTGTAGTCAATATGGCTGCATTATTCTTTCAGACTGTTTGGCAATGTGCTGTATTAAGGGTGTAGTGTTCTGAAAAACTGTGCTTTAAAAATGGAGTCAACAAAGCCCGGTGAGATAATAAATCGAAAGTTCGAAATCAGCAACACGTGAGAGAACAGTACCACTACAAAATACTCTTGTTTTCTCAACTGTATGCAGAGTTTCATATGTTAGTACCCCAGCCTCCAAGATGGCCAATTTATTTTTAAAACAAGAAACAAGAAACACCTGTTTATTATCAACCATAACAATAATGTTTAATTTCGAGAGAATGTTTCTGGCAGTTGCTAATAAGCCATATTTTAAGATTTAAAATAGTTTTAATATATTCTAATGGGCTGCTTACGAGGCACGGGGAAATCTATTTGGATGTATTTTAGTTTTACTCAAGCTCAGTGAGTAGAAACATATACCTTAGTATACACTAGTCCTTATTTTTTACCAGATTCTAATTATGAAAAAAAGAAATTTTAAGTCCGGTCCCTTTATCTGACTATATTCTACTGCTCAAGGAGATAATTAAGGCAGGGTTATCAGTGCTCCGCAAACGCCATACATTTTGGAAAAAGTGGTTTTCGTTCATTACAGTATCTGAATGTTAAAGTGAAACCCTCACCCTACAGACGAGTAAGCTACCATATAGCTCCAACGTTTGATTTCACAGGGTTGGGCTGGAGCCATATTTCCCGTATTTTCTTTGGTCGCAATATGATCATTGCCTACAATCCAATAGAAGAAAGCTAGCTAAAATTCTTAAAGGCTCATGTGGCATTTCAACCAGGAGCGCTTTTGGAAAAAGTGAAAAAGCAAACGTATAAATGGAATGTTTCTTCTGAGTTTCCATGTGAAACTATCTTGATAAATTTTTAATGACAATTTGCATTTTCATCTTCCTCAGATTTGAGGCTTTCAGTTAAAGTCACTTTCTTTCCAGTATTTACCCCTTAGAAAGCAAATATTGAAGGAAATGATTTTCCCTGTTGATTTGGGTTTTTTTTAATACTTTCTTTCCCATCTTTTTCAATGTTGACTGTTTAAATGCGGTCATCTCTGGTTTAGGCCTGATTTTTTTTTTTTTTTTTTTAATGTACATAAGGAAAAAAATTCAACATAAGAATGTTAAAAAGCACACGTTTTATTTGAGGATTTTGCACAAATATTGCCATGTTACCACCCTTAAAAGAAATAACATGTGGACAAAAATGATATGATTGTCCTAAGATAAACTAAATTTGACCTCGTTTTAAGTTAATGCCATAGAAAAGTGAGTGTATTTGCTACAGGCAAGATAGAACATCAACATCCTCCTCCCCACAATCCACAGATTTGTTGCTTAAGAAAAAAAAAAGTTTATTTATTTAGAAGGGGGAAGGGCAGAGAGAGAGGAAGAAAGAATGCAGAGCCCGACTTGGGGCTTGAACCCAGGAACCATGAGATCATGCCCTGAGCCAAAATCAAGAGTGTGATGCTTAACCGACTGAGCTACCCAGGTGCCCCAGATTTGGGTTATTTTTTTTTTTTTTGAAACAATTGAGGTTAAGAAGAATTTAAAGGGGGAAAGAGTAGCAACGTAGAGAAAAGTGCCATTTTTGTGAGCTAATTAAATTTTTGCTGACATTATCTCTTAAAATTATATTGAACCTCACTAGGTATGCCCCAAATGAATATAGGAATATTATGTAGAAACTGACTATTCTCTTTGATGATATGGCAGGATATAGATAATGAAAGATTTCTGGGATGTCTCATCAAACTTTAGTGCTTACCGCGTCTTCAGGTTTTTTGAGAATATCCATTTCTTACATTAATGGACTTTTTTTAAATAAAGAAAGCTATCCAAGAAAATAACCACATGACTCTTTACTTTTCATTAACTCTATTTTTCACTTCTTACTCTCTGTTGTGCTGTTTAAATATTGGCTTCAGAAAATAAACAACATTTTGTATAACTTAGGGGACTATGTTGAACTCAATTGTAGTCTCTGGAGCAATCAAGGAAGATACTTGCTTTTATTTCTTAATAACAAAAAAAAAAAAAAAGAAAAAGAAAAAGAGAAGAAAGTCAAAGAACCCAAATTATTCTGCAGGCTTAAGACTACTACTGAAAGCATTCGTATTTTTTACATATCCTGAATGTTGAACCTGTCTAACTCCTATTACCTACTAACCTTTTCTATAAGGATCACAAATCTTCAGATAATCTCCTCTATCTTAGTAATTTATTTTCTGTCAAACACATAAAACAAATCTCGGTAAAACATTCCATTAAAGAGGGAGAGGGTTGGAGGAGATGTTTTCACTGCAGTATGTACTGCATTTTCTGGAATCTCTGATGAGACACAGATGTTTCAAAATGCCCACAAGGATGGTTAGTCATAATCTGACGGATCCCTAGTTAATCTCTGAAACTTTGTGCTTCCATTCTTTCTATCAAAAGATAGCGCCTTCTTCCACTGAATGAACTCTACTGAATTTACGACCGAAAGTTGAATCAGAAACACTCAAAGTGGAAATTGAACATGTTAGAATTTCTGCAATGGTGTATTATACATTTCTTTCCAAAATGGTCCAAATATATAATTTGGTTTGGGAGTAAATGTCTCTTTTGACTTGACGCAGTCCCAACATTTACACGTGGACCGTAAGTTCTGTTCTCATGACTAGTTGCAGTATTCCGCAGTGACAAACCATGGATTTACTTAAGAAGGTAACTCATTATATGGGTAGCTCCCACCCTCCCATCTTGGAGAACCCCTGAGAATGTAGTTGTACAGGTTGAAAATTTTTCCTTCTCCCCTTCTAGGTTCTTTGGCTGGTCTAATAATTAAATCGATCTAAGATCAACAGGAGAAAAACAAATTTCATTTTGTGCCTATGGGACCCCCAAAGTTTTGAGACTGAAGGACAAGTCGGCCATTTGAGACTTTATGTCATCCTAAGCTCAGGAGAAGAGAGAAGACTGGGGCTTTAAAGGAGAGTCACGGGAAGATAAGAGCAGATATCTGGTAATCAGATGTGTGTCCTGCCGTAGAGATAGGTTATTTATTTATTTATTTATTTATTTATTTATTTATATTTAAAAAATCTTTTAATGTTTACTTTTGAGAGAGAGAGCACGATCGGGGTAAGAGCAGAGAGTGAGGGAGACCAAGGATCCTAAACAGACTCTATCTATGCTGACAGCAGAGAGCCCGATACAGGGTTCAAACTCACGAACCCGGATATCATGACCTGAGCCGAAGCTGGATACTTAACCGACCGAGCCACCTAGGAGCCCCAATACAGATAAATCCTTTAGACTAAAAGATGTCTCAGGTAATAACTGTCTTCCTGGGTCAGGCTCCCTATCTAAATTCTTTTAGGTGGGTAAGGGAGAAGGAAAAGTTTGTCCTGAGTCGGGTCTTGATTGACTTCAGCTCAAAATAATCCACATGCAAAGTAGCCCATTTTGGGGTGGCATGCTCTGCCCCCTTCATAGTATTCGAGGTAGTTTTGAATCTTTGACTTTGAAAACCTGATGAAGAACAGATACCCTACTCTACAAAAATTATGAAGTCAAAGAAACAACCTGAAAACCAGTGAGACAACTACCAAAGACAATGACTGAGGACTGTCTTTCCATTGTTAACACTTAGGCAAATCTCTTTGCAGAAATATGAATAAAAAATGAGTGCGTGATTTTTTAATCATCTTGAATGTGTTATCAAATTAGAATCGTTTTTACCAGAAGTTAAAACCAAATAGGGATTAATTTAGTCATTAATGTATTTTGCAGTAAACTAATTGCATTTCAGAATATTTAGCCCGTATTTCAATGCCTTAATTTCTTTAGGGTCCAGATCATTCTCCTTAACTAATATTGTATAAAAACACGTTATTATCCTGTCATCTGATCTCACAAGTGTTTTTAAACTTTACATGATTCTGAACCTAAAGTTAATACTTTGATAAGTATAATTTAAAATAATAAGATTCTTTATTGAATTTATAGAATACTCCCCAATCCTTCAGATGGAAAATATAATACCTCAATGTTCATTAACTGTTGAAAAATATTGAATTTCCAAACATGTTTCCAAAATATTTGCCTTTCGGTTTTGCATATTTGTATTTCTAATTTTCTTCCATGCTGAGGCATCTGTTCATGATTTCTAGCTTATTTTCAAAATCTTTTTGTGTTAATGTTTGGATTCGATACTCAAATTCTTTATATGCTGAGTGACTTCTAGAGATCCACTCAATAAGACTTTCCAGCTTCATAAATTTTAACCTAAAACAGTGTAGAGTTGTTTTTTTTTCACTTGGGAAAATATTCATCTTTTTCCTTATATCAGTTAAACAAAGTCTGTGTCATTACTTTTAACCCTTAGATCTCTAAATACATTAATGATTGAGATACCATTTACAGTCTTTCTGAAAATTTATTTATTTTTTTAAAAAAATTTTTTAACGTTTATTTATTTTTGAGACAGAGAGAGACAGAGCATGAACGGGGGAGGGGCAGAGAGAGGGAGACACAGAATCTGAAACAGGCTCCAGGCTCTGACATCAGCCCAGAGCCCGACGCGGGGCTCGAACTCACGGACCGCGAGATCGTGACCTGAGCTGAAGTCGGACGCTTAACCGACTGAGCCACCCAGGTGCCCCTGAAAATTTATTTTTTAAAATACAGCTTTGAGGGGCGCCTGGGTGGCGCAGTCGGTTAAGCGTCCGACTTCAGCCA